>NW_007106627.1:0-802 GCF_000164805.1 Carlito syrichta
AGGAGGCAACTCCTAGATCTGGGGGCTTTACATGCCTGCTCTGGAAGGGCGAGACGGGGCATGTTAGGTCCCGATAGCTGTCACTGCCACGTTGGCTTCAGCCCCTTTGCATACAGGCTTTGTGTAGCTCTGTCAGGACACCACGTCTTTCCTTACCTGGCTCCTTCCCATCGATGTGTTTTTCACCAAAAGCATGAGCTCAGCTTTCCCCAGGTTTAATGGCTCCTCTCTGGCTTGCTCTTCAGGCTTGGAGACTCCCAGCATTGCTACCCTGCACCCCTAGGAGCTGCATCACCACTTGGTGACTCCTGCTCACAGCCCTGACAGAATCCCCCCCTGAAATTCTTCCCAAGTGCCCCCATCTGAGGATGCATCTGCTTTCTGGCTGCTTCCTGACTGACAGGAGGACTATTTCAGGGTGAACACACTTGTGTCTGGCCACACACATGGACCTAACAGTCATGGAGCAGGGGGCTTGGAGCCAACTCACACTGTTTGACTTCTTGCTAGTCCACTCCACTTCAACCTTTGGGGCCGAATCTGGATGCAACAGGAAAGCTGTCAAAACCAAGGTTGGGGGTGGTTCTCTACTCCAAGTCATCACCCCGGGGATTGTTCAGACACTTCTCTGTCCCCTCTCTGCAGGCTAAGTGTGGCACTTCCCAAAAGGCAGCCACACCTGCTGCTTGCTAAAGCACAAAGCCTGCACCCTGCGTGGACTTCTTACCTGGCCTGGCTGTCCCAAGGCCTCACAGGTGCAAATGTTTGTTGAATTATTGCTTTATCCTACTGTCTGATTGCT
>NW_007106628.1:0-816 GCF_000164805.1 Carlito syrichta
GTCCCTTTACAAACCTCCACACACTTTTCCAAAGATGTTGCTCTACTTTTCAGTACACATGCAGTGTAGAAGCATGTATGTCTTCCCAAATCCTGACCTGCATCGGTTATTGTTGTTTTATTAATGATGGCCAGTCTTACAGGGGGTATGTGGTATTTCAAAGAGATTTCATTTGCATTTCTTTGATGATGAGTGAGGCTGAGCAATTTTCATGTGTCTGCTGACTTCCAGTACTCTTGTAATGAAAAGTTTCCAATCACGTATTTTACACACTTTTCAAAGGGAATGTGTCTGATTTTTCTGAGTGTTTGTGTTTCTTGTAGATGCTCGATGTTAGCCCTTTTAAAGATATATTGGTGGAGAATCGTTTTTCCCATTCTGTTGGCTGTTTCCCTGCTCTTCTGATGGTTTCTTTTGTTTTGCAGAAGTATATTCATTTTATGAGAACCCACTTGTCTAACTTACTTCTTAAGGCATGGGTATTTAGGACTCTGAAGAGGAATTACTTTCTGGTTCCAGTTTCCCTAATGGTTTCTCCTGCATTTTCTAAGATTATTATAATTTGTTTTTTTACATTTATGTCTTTGATCTATTTAGAGTTAATGTGTATGGTGATAGTTAGGTGTCCTGTGTTATTCTTGTGCATGTTGTCAGCGTTTTCTCAGCACCATTTACATAATATATTCTCCATTGCCCAGTAGGTCTGGGAGGTTTTTTCAAAGATGAGTTGGTTGAGAATTTGAGGATTTCATTCTCTGTCCTGATCCATTCTCCTATGGACCTATTCTTGTACCAATACCAGGCTGTGTTGATTTC
>NW_007106629.1:0-639 GCF_000164805.1 Carlito syrichta
CGTTACCCAGGTTGGAGGGCGGTGGCACGCTCCCGGCCACCACAGCCTCGAACTGCCAGACTCAGGCGATCCTTCTGCCTCAGTCTTCCAAGTAGCTGGAACTACAGGCACGCTACTCTTTGGATTTATTGTAGAGATGAGGTCTCTCCAAGTTGCCCGGGCTGGTCTCGAACCCGTGGACTCTGGCGATCCTCTCACCTCGGCCTCCCATAGTGCTGGGGTTATAGGCGCGAGCCACCGCGCCAGGCCTTAAAACGGGTCCTGTGACTTTTCTTTCTTTTCTCCAAGTGGCTGGAACCACAGGTACACGTCAACACATCTGGAAAATTTCGCGATGTACTGTAGAGATGAGGTCCGGGATCACAAGCTTGAGCCACCACACCCGACCTGGTTTAAGATCAAGAAAATAAAATCAGCGCATTATTGAAATCGAATCTGGACTCGATACAAGTTAGCAGATAATGAGGTTTGAAAAGAAACAAGACTTTGCTTTAATCCCATTTGGCAAATGAATTCACTCTGTACACAGGAAAGGGAAATGGAAGAAGTTCCGTACGTAGAGGCATCTTTCATTTTTAAAATTTATCTCATGCCGGGCTCACTGGCTCGGCCTGTCATCCCAGCACTTTGGGAGGCCGA
>NW_007106630.1:0-633 GCF_000164805.1 Carlito syrichta
CAATTTCTGTTCCTTCCATTTTCCTCATGTGTGTTTGTAGGGATATAAATTCCCCTCTTATTACAACTTTTAAGGCATCCCAGAGATTTTGGTACGATGTTTCTTCATTTTCATTTGTTTCCAGGTATCTTTTGATCTCTGTTTTGATGTCATCATTGACCCAGGAGTTATTTAGCACCATATTGTCTAGTGTCCATGCCTTTGTGGGTTTTGGGGGGACTTTGTTTGTGTCAATGTTTATTTTTATCCCCCTGTGGTCCAACAAGGTGCATAGTAGAATTTCAGTCCTTTTAAATTTGCTTATACTTGATTTGTGTCCAATTATGTGGACGATCTTATAATATGTTCCATGCGGTGATGAGTAGAATGTGTATCCTGTGGTCTTTGGATGGAGTGTTCTGTAGGTATCAATTAAGTCCATTTGGTCCAGAGTCTCATTGAGGTTCCGGATCTCCTTGCTGATTTTTTGTCCTGATGATCTGTCTAGGGTTGTGAGTGGTGTATTAAAGTCCCCAGTTATTATGGTGTTAGAGTCAGTGTTTTTCTTTAGTTTTCCTACAAGTTGCTTTGTGAATGTTCGCGTACGTATGTTGGGTGCATATATGTTTAGGATAGATATTTTCTTGTTGATGG
>NW_007106631.1:0-1401 GCF_000164805.1 Carlito syrichta
CCCTCGTTAGCCAACTAGTTAAGTCAGCTATCTAAGTCAGCTAGCTAACAAGGTAGCTAGCTAATTCAGCTAGCAAAGTCAGCTAGCTCCCTAGTTAGCTATCTATTTAAGTCAGCTACTTAAGTCTGCTACCTAACTAGACAGCTAATTATTAAATCAGCTAGATATTCAACTAGTTAAATAGTTAGCTAAATATTGAATTCAGGTAGTTAAGTCAGCTAGCTAACCAGTTAAGTTGGCCAGTTAAGTCAGCTAACTAAGTAGTAAAGTCACCTAGCAAGTCAGCTAGTTAAGTCAGCTTTCTAATTTAGTCAGCTGTTTGAGACAGCTAGCTAGGTACTTAGCTAATGGGTTAAGTCAGCAGGTTGAGTCAGGTAGTTAGCTAGTTAACTAATGGGTTAAGTCAGCTGATTGAGTCAGCTAGCTATCTAGTTAGCAAACGGTTTGAGTCAGCTGCTTGAGTAGGTTAGCTAGATAGTTAGCTAACTAGTTAAGTCAGCTGGATGAGTCAGCTAGCTAGCTAGTTAGCCAAAGAGATAAGTCAACTGGTTAATTCAGCTAGCTAGCTCGTTAGCTAACAAATTAAGTCAGATGGTTAAGTCAGCTAGCTAGCACATTAGATAACGAGTAAGCTAACTAGTTAGCTAGCTGGTTAAGTCAGCTAGCTAGCTAGGGAGCTAACTATTTAAGTCAGTTTTTAGACAGGTAGTTAGCTGGCTAGCTTACTATTTAAATCAGCTGGCTAGCTAGGTAGTTAGTTAGTTAGTTAACTATTAAATCAGCTGGCTAGTTAGGTAGCTAGCTAGTTAAGTCAGCTAATTAAGTCAGCTGGTTAGCCAGCTGGCTAGCTAGGTAGTGAGCTAGTAAAATCAGTTGGCTAGGCAGCTGGCTAGCTGGTTATATCAGCTAGTTAAGAGAGCTGGGTAGCTAACAGGCAAGGTAGGTAGCTAGCTAGTTAAGTCAGCTAGATAGCTACCTTCCTAGCTAGTGATGTCAGCGAGTTAAATCAGCTGGATAGCCAACTGGTTAGCTGGTGAAATCATCTATTTTAGTCATCTGTCTAACCAGCTGGGTAGGTAGGTAACTAGCTAGATAAGTCAGCTTACTAGCCAGCAGGCTAACTGTTCAATTCCCCTAGTTAAGTCAGCTGGCTAGCCAGCATGCTAGCTTAAGTCAGCTAGGTAAGTCAGCTGAGTAGCCAGCTGGCTAGCTAGGCAGCAGACCAGTTAAGTCATTTGGCTAGCCAGCCTGTTAGCTAACTGAGTCAGCTCGTTAAGTCAGCTTGCTAGCCAGTTAGCTAGCTAGGTAGAGAGCTAGTTAAGTCAACTAGTTGAGTCAGCTGGCTAGCCAGGCAGCTAGCTGGTTAAGTCAACTAATTAAGTCAGCTGGCTATCCAGCTGG
>NW_007106632.1:0-838 GCF_000164805.1 Carlito syrichta
ATTTACTCTAACTTTAAAATTATGAGTGATCCATCCTCAAACAGCTTGTAGATTTCCTGCTAGGGTACCCCATTTCCACACTTTTGTGACCCTAAATAACTCCCCATTGAGAACTGATTTTGAGTGGTTGGGAAGAGGAAAAACTTCCTCTTTCCGACCCCTAATGCCTCTACCTACTTGTAGCTTCTTAGAATTCCTTTTAACAAAGGACCACATTTTTTATTCCATAAAAATACTTGAAATACAAATATTTGTGTAATTGAAAAAAAAAACTCAATACAAATCTGCTGACTTAAGTCACAATAAGGGGGAAATAGCTTATCAAATCTTTTCCAGGGATAGGTTCTGATGGTTCCATGGAGGAAAAAGGCACTGGGGAGAGTAGAACAAATGTTGTCTAATTTACATTTTTGCTTGAGGCTGCCCTGTTTCTGAATTTAGTGCAAGTATCCACCTGATCAGCACCCAGGGATTTGTTCTTAGCACTTAGAACTCTATCTGCTCTTTCCTTCCACTACCAGAACCTCACCTCCTCCTCCTCCTCCTCCTGCATGCTTTTTGGCCCCCAACCATCACTCTACCAAATACAGTTCTGGCTTAATCCTTGCCTGTCTCAAAGAGGCCATTCTGAATGGAATATAACACTAATCAAGAAAATTTTTAGATAACTGTGATCAAGCTGATTAGGAAAGGACTCCAGTTTTACTTAAAGACAGGGTTACTGGTCAGTTTCCCCAGGAGTAGACTTTGAGATGGCAGTAGGAGGTTTATTGCAGAGCATGCTCAGAATCAACACACCTGAGGGACCCTGGGAAGTGGAGTGGGGTAGATTGGGGGG
>NW_007106633.1:0-735 GCF_000164805.1 Carlito syrichta
CACTCCCTGCAGCTGTAGCACCCTTGAATGACTTAGGGCACAGATTTTGCCTTGCTTGAAACCAGACTACAATGGCCGACTTCAAAATTTTTGTATTTATCTACACCGAATTCTAGTAAAATACTTCCATCAGCAAAGATATTGTTTGTTTTGCACAAAAAGAGTTACATTTCAGTCTTGAAACTAGTTCATATTGTCATAACCATGGAAAAGGAAGTGGCTTTTTCAGAATATTGATGTCTATAGCTCTTGCTTATTGATAGGGAAGGGACAGTTACCATGGTGATCTCACTGCCTCTGGAGGGCATGCTATCATGGCCTTGCCTCCCACAACCCACCCAGCTGGAAGAACCCCTCTGAAAAGGATTTCCTTCCATAGAAATTCTTTGAGTTAATGGAAATAAAAAGAGTTTGATTTCTGGAATTCGGATTTGTTCACAGATTTGTTTTGCACGCTTCTCTCCTGTAATTTAAGAAAAAGCATTTACAATAAAGACAGTATATGTAATTTTCTCCAGAAATAAGGTTTAGGAGATTGTGTATTAATTATTCCAGAAATATGTTTGTTTTCAGACACAAAATAACCTTTGCTCTTATCCATGAGAGCTAAAGGGTTTGAAAACACACCACTTCAACCAGATCCTGGTCCAATGCATTTATTAGCATTTGGGGCAGTCAGAGTTTCGGCGTGCATTCTTAGTTGGAGGCTACTCTCACAGGCATATAGAAATCTGC
>NW_007106634.1:0-735 GCF_000164805.1 Carlito syrichta
CACTTAGGAATTGTGTCAAATTTTAAACAGTTTTTAAAAATCAACCACTGGATAATTGAAGGGGAAGAGATGCCCAATTGGCATCCTGCACCAGGCATCAGTTACCATGCCACATCCTCTCCTCCCAAGACAGGTGTCAAGGGTGAGAGTGGCTCCCACCCATGCGGCCCCCCACCCTGTCACCCTCCCGGCACTCTCTTGCTGTCAGATTCCCATATTGTCTCTTCTCCATCAGCCTCTCCTTCCAACAGAGAGTAAATATCCCTCCAAATAAATAATAAAAACCGAACTTTTCAAAGTGGTGACCCTCAAATCTCATTTAGAAATTCTCGTTTTGACAAGATGTTTGCCAAAACTATTTCCCAATTTTTTTTGGAAAACCACCAAAGTCTAAATTACCAGCAACATAAAGTATAAATCAGAGGCCACATTTTTTTCACAGTTAATGACTTTGGGGAAAAGGTGAACAGTTTTAAATTAGTAAATGAAGAATGATTCATCCAGTATATTCCGCTGATGATCAGAGTTCCCACTGTCATACATGAGTCCTGGTCTCCCACCCAGGCATCTTTCCCCTTGTGCTGTTCACATCGCACAGGGCCTCCATTCTGCCATGTTCAGATTCAAAAATAGAGTTCAAAAATAGAGTTCAAAACCACATGAATGAAAAGATCACCTGGAAAACTCTAACACCCACACGGTCTGTTTACCCCCAAATTTTTACCAGATTCTACA
>NW_007106635.1:0-763 GCF_000164805.1 Carlito syrichta
CAAACACGCAAACGTGGTCAGAAAGAAAACATGCCAGAAAGCTCCACATACCTCCGCAGGGAAAAAGACACACATCTGGAGAATGCATTTGAAGTAGCAGTATACAGTTGCTGTCGTCAATGAAACATATCCAGTCAGTCAACTGGGATACATTTCAAAAATAAGTTAACTAACAATCAGCAACAGGATATTTTATCTAAGCACGTTTCAATAAAATAGGGTCTGTGTTTTTATTTCGGTGTGGAAAAAAGTGGTTAAGGCTACAGCAACAAGAAGTTCTTTCTAATGACTGGCTATGGATTCAGGGCTCTGGTGTAAACTTTTGCTTCTTAATTTGTAATTTGAAAGAGGTAGGGTACAATTCAGGTGAAATATATGAATATTCATTTTACAGGAACCCTTGTTGTTCAGGCCTGTCCCCGACCGTCCCGGCACCCCGGGCAGAATCCAACTACTGCAAGTCCTGGCCCTCCCCCTCCCCTGCATCTCCCAACTCTGAAAATCTTTTTTGTTGTCGTTATTATGATGGTTGTGCAAGGTCCACTTATGAGTGAGTACATGTGATACCCAGTTTTTGCTTCCGTGAAAGGTCACCCAGTAGTATAGACTCTAACTCCATCCAGGTTTCCGTGAACTTCGTGAGTTTGTTCTCGTTGTGACTGCATAATATGGCATTGTTCCTACGTACCACATATTTTGAATCCAGTCCTCTTTAGATGGGCAGGATGGTTGGCTCCATGTCCTTGCTACTGCGAACAATGTG
>NW_007106636.1:0-979 GCF_000164805.1 Carlito syrichta
GTGGCCCCAGCCACTGCACTCGAGTCGTGGCGACTGAGTGAGACCCCAACTCGAAAAAAAAAAAAAAAGATTTCTGATTTAAAGTTTGTGTGAAAATCTAAAAACCAAAATGGTTACTTTTAAATATTTCTAGATTTCTAAAACCAAATGACTCCTTTCTGGATACAATTATGGGAAACTTTCATTGCATCTGTGAGATCATCTCCCATGTACTCATGTACTACAGTAAATTCACAGCTTTTGAACCCTGCAACAAATATATATGTAACAAGCTGTCTGTCATTGTGCACAGTGTCAGCTCTCTCTACTGGGTACAAGCAATTTAGTTTCCAAGTATAGAAAATGGAGTTCTGAATGCAGTCTCATTATATGATGTCTCGTTTAACCATGCTTATAGAAATAGACATCTTTACATTTCTTATTGTTACTTTATAGCCTTCCCCACCTACCCCCTCCTCTAGAAGAAAAGAAGAAACTCATGCAAGTTAAACTGAGTTAATAATAATAGCCATAGGGACCAGATTTTGAGCATTTATTATATGTTCACCTACGCTATAAAGAGCTGAATCATTGTAATGTTATTTAACTTGCACAACTGCCCTGTGAGGTGAATACTATTTACATTCCAAGTTTGGGTTAATTTTTCTCATGTTACAAGCAGTCTGGAGGTAACCTGACCATGCCTGTGTGGCAGTTTTTATGAAATCATCAATATCCCAGGATCTTTCCAACTTTCTCTTCACCATCCTGGATATTTAGCTTTTACTATAATGGTCATGACATGGCTGATGCATCTCCAGGTACCATGTCTGTGATCCATCCAGGGAGAATGGGGCAAAAGCCTTGTCTCTTCTCTAGTGTTGATTTATTTAGGGAGGCAAGTCCTTCTCAGGGATTTCTGCTTCCATCTCATGGACTGGAAATATGAAACTTGGCCACCCTATATGCAATGGAATTGGAGGGTCTGAGTATCTCACTT
>NW_007106637.1:0-984 GCF_000164805.1 Carlito syrichta
CTGTGATATCTGCATTCTGCAGTCTGTCTCTTCAAGTTCTGGAGCAGTGGTTTTCCCTGAAATCTCAACTCTCTGAAGGATCTAAGAAGAGTTGCCCATTTTCTGTTTGTTCAGCTTTTTACTTATTATTAGGATAGAATATCTACTCCAAGCTTGTTGCCTGTGGTGCAGGGAAACTGGAAATCATTCTCATCTTTTAAGTTCAATTCCCCTCCATAGCTGAGTAAATATGAACCATTCTGGGAGGTGGAGGAATGGGCAATGGAGAAAACATGACCAGAAAAGAAAAGGGTGTATAGGTGTGCTCTGAATGTGAGGGTCTCAGAGACAATGGGACATGATAAAGAGAGCCACCGGAGTGCACAGTCTGCCCTGGCCATCACTTTCTCCCTGGCTACAACAGGATGGGATTGCTTCTTAATAAATAACTAGGGAGCTCCATGGAGCTGCAGCTCTGCTTAGCTTCACTGGCATCATCAACAGTTCACTCCAGACTGGAGCTCAGGGGTCCTAACAGTCACCTTGACTTCCTCCTGGCACCCAATGAGGTACTGTTGCCTATTGGTTGAAAGTGTGGTCTCTGTGTCCAGTTCCACAATGCCACCCCATGTCTACCATGGTATCTCTGCAAAGTACTAGCCCTCTCCATGTTTCAGCTGTCTCACCTGTGCGATGGGCTTAGTAAAGAGTCGTGCCTTGTTCAGTCATAGTGAGGAGCAAGTGAGCAAATGCCTCACACAACTCAGAACAATACCTGGTCCATGGCAAGTGCTCAAGAAAGTCACAAGCTTTTATTATTATAAATACCCCATGGGTACCTGCATGTTCTGAAGTCTGAGGGGTGTCTCTGTAAATGTATTGGTATCAACTAAAAAAAAGACTTTCATAGGAGAGACAACAGTTGGACCTATTCAAATTAGATATATAGTGAGCACAGGGATTCTTTTGGAAATGTGGGTGACAGGAAGAGTTCAAATTCAGCAG
>NW_007106638.1:0-984 GCF_000164805.1 Carlito syrichta
AATACCCTCAAGGAAATCGGAACTGGCATCCAATTCCAGTACAAACCCGAAACCCACAGATCATAAGAGAGAAGATAGACAAGTGGGACCTTATTAAACTGACAAACTTCTGCAAAGCCAAAGAAACCATCAAGAGAGCAGGGAGACAGCCTACAGACTGGGAAAAAGCATTTGCCAACTCTAGATCTGACAAAGGCTTAACATCCTGGATCTACAAGGAACTGAAACATACTGAAAAGAAGAAAACAAACAACCCCATTATAAAATGGGCAAAAGATATGAACAGACACTTCACAAAAGAAGACATCCGAGCAGCCAACAAACACATGAAGAAATGCTCAACCTCACTAATCATCAGGGAGATGCAAATCAAAACCACACTAAGATACCACCTAACTCCAGTCAGAATGGCAATTATCAACAACTCAAAAAAATAACAGCTGCTGGAGAGGGTGTGGCGAAAAGGGAACACTTCTACACTGTTGGTGGAAGTGTAAACTAGTGCAACCTCTGTGGAAAGCAGTGTGGCGATTCCTAAAAGCTCTAAAAATCGACCTTCCATATGACCCCGCAATCCCCCTACTGGGAATATACCCTGAAGAACTCAAATAACTCTATAAAGTAGATACCTGCACACGTATGTTTATCGCAGCGTTGTTCACAATAGCAAGAACCTGGAAACAACCATGCTGCCCATCAAAAGAGGACTGGATTTAAAAAATGTGGTACATATACACGATGCAATACTACGCAGCCATAAAAAAGAACAAAATCATGAACTTCGCAGCAACCTGGATGGAACTTGAGTCTATAATACTGAGTGACCTCTCACAGAAACAAACATTCGAGTATCGCATGTTCTTACTCATATAATGGACCTTGAACATCCAATGTAATACTATAAGAAAATGACTTATGGTACTGGGAAACTATGGGGGGGGAGGGGGATGAGATTAACAGTGCCAAATATCTGTCTGGGGATGG
>NW_007106639.1:0-1291 GCF_000164805.1 Carlito syrichta
GTCCTAGCTCAGTTGCTGGTGGCAAACTTTGAATAAGGAGCTACCATCTAATTTCTCATTTTCTTAATCTGTAAAGAAAGAATAACTGAATTCATCCTACTTTGTTAAACGTTTTATTTTTAAAAAATTATATAATTTTTAAATTTTGTGGTAGCATATAATTTTTTACCAACTAGATTAATAAAGATTTATAAAACTAACTAATTTTTGATGTACAAATTCTTTTTTTTTTGAGTTGGAGGTCTCACTCTGTCACCCAGATTAGAGTGCAGTGGCCGCTCCCAGCCACCGCAGCCTTGACCTGCTGGGCTCCGGCGATCCTTCCACCTCAGCCTTCCAAGATGCTGGAATTACAGGTGCACGATAACACACCCAGTTAATTTTTGATTTATTGTAAAGATGAGGTCTCACCAAGTTGCCCAGGCGGGTCTCGAACCCGTGGGCTCAGGCAATTCACTCACCTCAGCCTCCCAAGGCGTGGGATTACAGTCTGAGTCACCAAACCTGGCTGATGTACAAATTCTAATAAATTCCATTATTTGAAAAAGTTGCCCCAAATTTGGAAAATTTCGGGTTACATAGCCAAATCATGAAAACATACATACACTAATACGTGTATATTGAAATCTTATTGTGAGCTTTTATAGATTCTTAAGCTTTACAAGAGTTGTATTTCCAACAGATGTTGCTGCATATTTTAAAATATATCCTTTTGCCTTTTCCATTAATTGGAAAATGTTATATGAGTACCACTTGCCCAAAGTACATATTAAAGTAAGTGGAATTTTGAAATAAATACAATATTTCTGCTATTTCTCCTTTGCTTATTTTGAAAACCAAAGCTTATTGTATAGCAACTGAAAAACAATATTCCATTCTGTGCTTAGAAAAATGATATCTCAGACCCAAATCCTGGACAGTTCACCTTCCTCATAGAAGTAGGAAATGGTGCTAAGTCAGTTAAATGTTCATTTTCCCCCTTCTACTATGAGCCCAAAAAATGCTTATTGAGCAAATGCTTATCAAAGGACTATTTTGAGGAAGATATTTTAGAAATAAAATTATTAAGACACAGATAGACATTGGTAAGAGTTATGAAATATGCATAGAAATGATCAATAAAAAAGCAAATGTGCCAAATACCACAAAAATGGTATACTGGATTGTTAAAGAGGTGCAAAGTTCAGAAAGTATTCTAAAGTGAGTATGATGTCCTGGAACATATTTTCTGGGCATTGACTGGGACCTTGTTGCAGTGAAGGGAGCAACAGAGAGTGGAAGTGGGCAGGGA
>NW_007106640.1:0-817 GCF_000164805.1 Carlito syrichta
CGAACATCGCAATGACTGGACAGTTTTACTGCATTGCACTGTCCCGCTGCCGCAGCCCCTCCCCCCGCCAGCGCTCCTGTTGCCGCCGCCGCCGCGGCCTCTGGGACGGGTAGCTCATCACAACCCGGCCCGAGGAGATCCACACCAAACCGCTTCAGGGAAGATCTGCTGGGATCGCTGCCACCGCTCCTGCATCCGAGACTGTCCTGCCCGTCCAGCGTGGGGATCCTGTTGCCTGCTTGGAGGCAGGCAGCCATCTTGTTCCTGTCCGGCTCCACCCTCTCTGGGGCGAGCAGATGAGATAGCACCACCTGCTGGTGATTCAAGGTAACAACACCAAAACGGGAGAAACAAGCTTGATAAAGACATAGACCAAACTGCTGAAGGAAGGTTAATCTGAACTGTCCTTCACAGTAGATCAGGGGAACTGACCCTAACTGCAAACTAATTTACCAGCTTGAAAAGAAAACTAGAAATCAGACTTGAAAGGACATTGGACTTAAACGAAATGTCTCAGAGTGTGCTTCATTGATTCTATTAGTTTAATGACTTAATTCTATTCCTACTGTATTGTTCCCTTTTTTCTCTTTTCCTTTTCCTTTACTTCTCTTTTCTTCTGTCTGTAAACCATGTCTTTGTATAGAGGAACAGCACACTAATAAAGTGGTTGGATAGCTGGTATGTTAGCATCACTATATGTTTTATTTTTGTTTGTATGAGAGTTGGTTTCGACTGTAACTGTGGTCTATTGTTTTTATCTGTTTCAGTATAGGCCTCTTCTCTCTATTTGTTGGCACACTCGGTTTGTTTCCCCCCT
>NW_007106641.1:0-785 GCF_000164805.1 Carlito syrichta
TGCCTCAGCATAACCATTAGACAGCATTCAAACATTCAACTGCAAAACAAGCAGCAGCCTATCCCATCTCCCTTGACAAATCTCCTTCAGATGCAAGATCAGGACAACCCAACCATTCATGATTTAGCATAATAATCTCCAGTAAACTTTTAGGTTCCTTGTTAAAGCTGAAGATTAAAGATCACCCTTTGGCTGGCCAAAGTCATAAGAGTTTGTGAGTTGCAAATGTCTGAGTTTGTGAATTGCAAATATCTAACAAGTCTCTTGCATGAATCCTCCTCCCCACTGTCTCCTTGCTTCCCCCTGAGGGGTTAGCCTAATCAGCCCTCTGTGAACTATGTGACATAGATAAGCCCCACCATGGCAGCAGTCATGTGACTAACCCACCCATCTGCCTACTGTCCATCAACTGACATCATCAGTACCTGCACTTGTCTGCCCCTTTGTAGTGACATGGAAGCAGACCACCACTCAATCACCATAATGATCTTCCCCAACTAGGGGTTTGATTAAAAAAAACTCAACCACAAGCAACCAGCAGTCATTGCTTTACTAGACTCTGGTGCGGTCATGTGCTCTTTGAGCTATGGCTGTCACCATGCTTCCTGGCTTTGACCCCCTCCCACACCTTGGGGAGGTGAATCCTCTTTCTTCCTTCTCTCTCTCTCTTTAATTTACTTTTAAATAAGCCCTTCTTTCTTAGCTTTTTTGTATGACACATTCTTTGCATTTACTCTGATCTCTGGGTTACTATGCTGTGTGCCTCCCCACTCCACCTCTAACCT
>NW_007106642.1:0-805 GCF_000164805.1 Carlito syrichta
GGTGTGCTGAAGCTGATGTCCAAGGTGGAGTGGGCTGGCCCATGGTTGTGGACCTCAGCTCCTCGCTGTTGAGTGACCTTGCTGTGTTGTGTTGAGAGCGCACAGAGTCCTTGCAGGATGACAGGGAAAATCTACTCAGAGAAAGAAATGCTTTGGGATAGCCCTCACCTGGCATATCAGATCACAGTGGCTCCCCTGTCCTGTGTGGAACTTGGTGGACACTCTCTGACATCCACTTGCTATTTGCCTTGGTCAGCTCGGGCTGCCATGCAAAATACCGAGATTGGGTCTAACAGCAGAGATTTATTTCCCCACAATTCTGGAGGCTGAAAGCCTGAGCTCAGCCTGCCCATAGGTGCATCTTCTGGTGAGGCATCTTCTGGTGAGTGCTGCTTTTTTTTTCCCTCTTGAGTCATAGTTTCCCTCTGTTCCCCAGGCTGGAGTGCAGTGGCACACTCACAGCTGACCTACTGTTCTCAGGTGATCCTTCTGCCTCATCCTTCCAAGTAGATGGAACTGCAGGCGTATGCCACCACGCCCGGCTAAGGGGTGCTTTTCTCTTGTGTCCTGACATGGCAGAGTCCTCTCCCATGTCTCCTTTCATAAGGGCACCCATCCCACTCTGGGCCCACCATCATGACCTTGCCTAGCCCTAGTTTCCATCTCCAGATACTATTATGGAGCTAGCAAGGGATACAAGCACCCAGTCATGGTAGTATTTGACACATGCACTTAGCAGTTGAGAAAGGCCTCTGAGTGCTGGAGGGAGATATTTGGGCACAATGCTGGGGCGAGGGCCATCCCA
>NW_007106643.1:0-1340 GCF_000164805.1 Carlito syrichta
CAGGGACTGGATGCATGTAGACAGCCAGCGGTTCCCACTAGGTACACAGAAGTCACAGCGGTTCTATATAATGAATTATTTTACATATGCAAATTGTTGGTGTTTTATGGGGACAGTTTTGAATACACAGAATGCGATGTAGTGCTAATATTTTTCTGTGCATTAAATATTTCAGGGAAACATAATCTTTCTCTTGTTAGAATGTCATGTGATGAATATCAAATTATAATGACATCAAACGTGATCTGTTCACATAAACGCTGTATCATATAGCAATCCATATCATGCCCTACTGATGATCCTTTTTGTGAAAACTCATTACTTCACAGTGTTGCTGTTTCTAGTATTCTGTTACAATGTGGCAGGATCCAGGACTTATGCCATTGCTTTTTTGGAGATTATCAGTGTGACTGCACTTTTTCTGGTTACCATTTTACAGAAAAAATGAGGTTTATGGGTAGGTCATTTTTAAGACCTTGTAAACTCTTTGTCTAGAAAATGGAACAAATGCCAGTAAGAATTTTAAAGGACTGTTAAAGCCTCATGAAAAACTAAACTAGCAGTTAAAGTAAAAGGTGGTAGTCAGTAAGAAAGTCTGAGACTAAGATTAAGCTCGTAACTATCAACTTTAGGGCTGTGTGGGTACTATATACTTGACACATGTAAGAGTTGATGTATTTGATGGTGGTGATCATGGTCTTAAGAAATTGTTTGGTGTATTCCAAAGCAGTGTCTTAATTGGACGGTGAGCAGAAAACCACTTGCTAGTTTCTCGAAATGTAAATTGACAGACTTCAGTCACTTCTGTTCAATTTGGAATTAAAGTTGGGGATGAAAAATACTTGAGCGAAAAACCTCTAACCCCAGTTCAATGATGAGTGAATCACCAGAAAATCTCCATTGAGCGACCGTCCACAGAAGTCATGAGCAGCACTCCTCAGAAAGGTCAAAAGGATCAAGGTCATCCAAAACAACAGAAGTCTGAGAAATGGTCACAGCCAAAGGGGATGCTGAGGAAACAAGATGACTGAGTGTAATTTAGATCTTGGATGGACTCCTGGAATGGAAAAGGGACATTAGGAAAAAACTGAGGAAACTTGAATACAGGTTGGGCTTTAGTTAATAACAATAATGTACCAATATGGATTCAATAATTAGCTGTAGATTTAAAAGGACTGTAAGATAAAGTTACTTTTTAAAAATTGGGAATACATTTTGCAGGAAAGAGTTTCCGCCATAAGATTAATGTGTAGAGCCCCGATGTTACCGTTTGACTAGGGATGAAAGGCCTGCATTCTTGGATGCCCATATTCTCTCTAGTTACTAGTACTGGAGTGTCG
>NW_007106644.1:0-838 GCF_000164805.1 Carlito syrichta
CCCGGGCTCTTTTCATATTTTAAAAGTTCATACCTCTAGCCGGGCTCAGTTGCTCAGCCTGTCATCCCGCGCTTTTGGGAGGCTGAGGTGAGTGGATTGCCTGAGTCTGCAGGTTCGAGACCCGCCTGGGCAGCGAGACTTCATCTCTACAATAAATCAAAAAATCAGCCAGGCATGGTAGCCCATGCCTGTAATTCTGTCTACTCGGAAGGCTGAGGCGGAAGGATCGCTGGAGCCCAGCAGGCGAGGCTACAGTAGCCAGGAGTGGCCACTGCACTCCAGTCTGGGCGACAGAGTGAGACTCCAACTCAAAAAAAATTTTTAACAATAAAAAATAAAAAAATAAAAGCTCATACCTCAAATCTTCTTTTGAGGGGCTAGCAAATGAAGGTATGTGTATTTCTCTGAATATCACACTCCAAATATCGCTTATTATTGGGCAGATCTTTTACAACAGGAAATTTTCAGAACTCAAAGTCATACGTTTAGACATAGCACAACAAAGTAGAAATGTGCCAAATTACCCAGAAACTATTTGGATAGCTGGCAAACAAAGCTGCCTGCTGGTTTGTGGACAGTATAGGTAATTTGCCACCCAACTCTCCTCCATTTGCTTCAATAAGTTGTAGAGTACTTAGACCCCTCCTATCTGTTATCCATCTGTCTACATTTCTCTGCTCTGTCAGTGTCTGACAGTATGAAGAGTCCATCTTGTCTGTCATCCTCTTGCAGCTGATGAGGAAGATATCAAAGAAATAGGCTGACTTGGGAGAGGGAGGGCTTTAAAATGAGTATGTAAAATAAGACATCTAGTTCAGCTAAGAGAAAAAGGGTAATT
>NW_007106645.1:0-1092 GCF_000164805.1 Carlito syrichta
AATCTATAAATCAATCCTTTACATACATGCAAAGCAAATATGACCCATTGGAGATGCCAGAATATCCTGATTGCAGATACTTTAGTCTAAAAATGTAGTTGTTAAAAGTGATTCAAATATGATGCAATTATTTTAGCAGTGCTGTGATTCTATAAATATTATAGCTTCTTTGGAGGATGAGTTTGTGTTCTCTGTATGGTAGTAGATATGAGGAACTATGAGTAGGTGTGATTACTCCTTGTTTTCAGGCACTTTCAAAGTCACTGGTTGAAGATAGGAAACCAAGAGTTACAGACAAGACATAGAGAAATGCTCTTCATTTTCAGGTAGACAGAGAGACTTTGCCAGCATGGCAAAGTTCCCCCAGGCCTGGACTGCTGGTATCCTACATGTGATTTCATCAGATGAGTATGATTTCATGGGTTTGAGCTCTGACGGCTGGGATATGGCAGTACTGTGGTAGAGTAAAATTCCTCTTAAAAGCAGATCATACTTCCTTATTTAAATCATCTTGAGAAGAGACTGCTCCTCAGAAAGGAGAGGAGAGTAGGAGAGGAAGGATTTGGACTAGCAGAAAAACAGGTTTTCCAAGCATTTCAAGCCTGCTGTTGGGGGGAATCAGTCTGGACCCTGCCACATGGAGCAGTATTTTAAGTCAGTACAGTAGTTCTTGATAAACATCAACACACCTCACTTAATGAGTAAAATGTTTTTAAACAATACTCTCGCAACAGTGTGTACTTTGCTTCTAAGCTTTCTTGACAACTTAGTTTTTTGTTGTGTTTTTTTTTTGAGTTGGAGTCTCTGTCACCCAGGCTGGAGTGCAGTGGCCACTCCCAGCCACCGCAGCCTTGACTTGCTGGGTTCCAGCGATCCTTCCGCCTCAGCCTTCCAAGTAGATGGAACTAAAGGTGCATACTACGACGCCCAGCTAATTTTTGATTTTATTGTAGAGATGAGGTCTCACTAATTTGCCCAGGTGGGTCTCGAACCCGCGGGGTCAGGCAATCCATTCACCTCAGCCTCCCAAAGTGCTGGGATTGCAGGCTGAGCCACCGAGCCCGGCTGACAACTTAGTTTAAGTGATTATTT
>NW_007106646.1:0-748 GCF_000164805.1 Carlito syrichta
ACTCCTGGGTCAACGACAAAATCAAAACAGGGATCAAAAGATACCTGGAAACAAATGAAAATGAAGAAACATCTTATCAGAATCTCTGGGATGCTCTGAAACTGTAGTAAGAGGGGAATTTATATCCCTACAAACACACATGAAGAAAATGGAAGGAACAGAAATTGACAACCTAACAAGCCACCTAAAGAAGCTGGAAAAGCAAGACCACAAAAACCCTAATTTCAGCAGAAGAATCCAGATCACCAAAATAAAAGCCCAAATCCAGGACATAGAAGACAAAAAGATAATACAAAAAAATCAATGAAACAAAAAGCTGGTTCTTCGAAAGGGTAAACAAGATTGATGGTCCCCTAGCTAGACTGACCAAGAAAAAACGAGAAAAAAACCAAATAAGCATAATCAGAAACACAAAAGATGAAGTCACATCTGACCCTGAAGAAATACAAAAGATCATTAGAGACTACTACGTACACGTTGTATGGAAACAAACTTGAAAACCAGAAGGAAATGGAGGACTTTCTGACATCACACAACCTACCTAGGTTGGAACAAGAAGAAATTGAGACCCTAAATAGACCAATAACAATCAAGGGAAATCGACTATGTAATAAGAAAACTTTCTACAAAAAAAAGCCCTGGTCCAGATGGCTTTCCAACAGAATTCTACAAGACATTGAAAGGAGGAGCTGATACCAATCCTACTGAAGGTATTCCAGGCGATTGAAAAAGATGGAACTCCTCCCCA
>NW_007106647.1:0-483 GCF_000164805.1 Carlito syrichta
TCACTGTGACTGAAGTCCTTGCCGTCTTCTAGTAGGTGCTGGTAGGTGGCTATCTCAGCCTCCGACTTGACCTTGATGTTCAGCAGGGACTCGTACTCCTGGGCCTGGCACTGGCCCTCTGTCTGGGTCTGTGCCAGATCAGACTCCAGGTGCAGCACGGTGCCATTGAGCTGCTCCATCTGCATGGTGTAGCGGATCTCCACTTCTCTCAGGCTGTTCTCCAAGCTGGCCTTCAGGTTTCTCATGGAGTCCAGGTCAATCTCCAAGGGCTGCACTGTACGTTTCAGCTCTGTGAGCGTCATCTTGGCAGCTCCAATCTCAGCGGACTGCGTGTTGACCACAGTGGTGCTCTCCTCAATCTGCTGGGACCAGTACTCGCCCAGCTCCTTGTGGTTCTTCTGAGCCAACTGGTCATACTGGGATCGGATGTCCACCATGATCTTGCTGAGGTCCTGAGATTGGGGGCATCTACCTCCCAGGTCA
>NW_007106648.1:0-693 GCF_000164805.1 Carlito syrichta
AATATCTGAAGGTAGTATGTATAAACTCTTCAGCCCACTTGGAATTAAATTATACTTCTACCATATTACTTTGGAAAAAATTATGTAACATTGCTGTGCCAAAAATTTTTCACTCAGAAGTATATGATTTTATATATAAATTACTTTGAAATGTGTCTAAATAAATAGCTTAAAAGTACTAATCCATTCTAAAATTGCCAACTATACTGTAAAGTGAAGCCTGTGGTAGCTGTGGGTGTGCTACTGCACTCCAACCTGGGCAACAGAGTGAGACTTTCACTCAAAAAAACCAAAAACTAGGAACTCATAAACTTCCTTTGTTCTTTTTAGCAGTGATGATACTGTGAACATTTTTGAGAAATAGTGACTGAAATTCATTGTGCTTTGATATCATGGTGGCCAAAGAGATTGATTTGGCAGGGAACAGAATGCTCAGACATTAGGGGTCTCATAGTAGTTGTTTCTGAATGCAAATCAATTACTTCTTCATTAAGATATATTTTTCAAATTTGTAAATTTTTTTTGTTGGCCCAATTTTCTTAAAGCTTGCATTAACTTTGGGCCCTCACTTAAAAATTGAAAGATCAGATAATAGCAAATAATCACTATACTGTTATTACTAGCTCACCTTCAACTCTATCTTAAATTGAGGCATAAAAAGTTTACTTTATTAAAATCAAGATGTATGGCACG
>NW_007106649.1:0-785 GCF_000164805.1 Carlito syrichta
AGTCCTACTAAGTTATCCTCCAAGGAAGTTTGCATCATTTGATACAATATAGTATATTGTAATGGTAAAATGTTTGGACTAGAAGGCAGTGGGTTTGAATCCAAGTTCTGCTTAGCTGGGAATAGCCTGGTATAAGAGAATTAATATATCCGTGTCTCATTTTTCTCATCTATAAATAATGTCTACCTAACTGAGCTATTGTGAAATTGAATGTCTTAGCATAAGTCAGGTATGTAGGAAGGGGCCTAGCCTATTTTTATTACAAAATGCTTTTTAGCCTCATATAAGTATTAGCTGCTATAATTAACAACAGCACTTTGTAAGGATTTCCAAGATTGAAAAACGTGAGGTTTTGACTGATTGCTCTCCCAGAATGTTATTGCAGAGAATGTTGGCTTTGACTGGCTTTGACTCTAGGTATCCCTGATGCCATTTGCATATGGACTGGTGTTAAGTATTCATATGTAGGCAAAAATACACATTAAGCACTTAAATTTGTATAATATTGCATTAGTCCTGCCATTTACTAATCTGGTTTTCAGAGTTACTATACATCTATCCATAGTAATAGTAAAATATAAAATAAACCCTATGTTTGTAGAGTATATACTTTTGATTTAATTCTATTATATCTTAGTAAGATTATTTAAATAATTATTTCACCTAATAGTCTCATTTATATTTTTGTGGTATGTTTAGGTTTTATGGGGAGATTCCACAACAAAATGTACACAGGTTCTCCTTTTGCTTTTGCCAGTTCTTCATTGAGAATATTATCAATTACC
>NW_007106650.1:0-740 GCF_000164805.1 Carlito syrichta
AAATGGCAGCCTATTAATAATCACTGCATTCAAGAAAACATAGGCAAATCATACCAGCATTCCTTTCTACTTACGTTAAGCAAGCCCAACAAGCACAAGAGTTACATTGCTCTTTGAGGAAAAGGAGGCTGCTTGATAGCTGAATATATATCTAAAATCAGTCCCTGGAGTTGCTACTAAGAGCTTACAGATTTGGAAATCATGTACTTTTTTCACTAAGAAGGAGAACAAATTATTTTCTCAACTGGAAATTCTTACTTACTCCAGAAAGAATTATCCTTCTACATATATATATATTTTTCTTTAAAGCAAAGCAAAACTACACTTAAACATAGACTTTCGGTCACAGTTCAAAATATCTATTCAGCATTCCCTCTCCCTGATGCCTTTTCTTTCAAGAAAATCACACACACACACACACACACACACACACACACACACACACACACACACACACACAAACACACACTCACTCCAACAAGAGAGATATACATTATATAATATATATTCTGTATGAATAAGAAGATTCTTCCTCTTCTTAGTTCACATAGTGCAAAAGACACTGACTTGCATATTTTCTATCCATCATTAGCCTTTATTTTAAAATCAGACACCTGGCTTAACATTTTATGGAGAAAAGGTTAAAAGCCCTAAACAACTGTAGCATAATCAGCAGGAGCATTGTAATATATAAAATCACAGTATCAATATCACAGAAATTCTCTAAATATCGATTTTCG
>NW_007106651.1:0-860 GCF_000164805.1 Carlito syrichta
TATCTCAAGATTGGTTTGGATTGGAAGTACAGGGAAGGTGACTTTACCTAGGCCAGATTTTACCTAAAAGATATTAGTAGCAATCAAATCAAAGAAGTCAATGTGAATGATATGTTGCAAGGTAAGCTCCGCTAGCATTTAAGCTCTCTGCTGGCATGAGTGTTGTTAATTTTGCAAGCTTTTGTGTCCCCCTCCCCTCAAAGTGTGCCTGTTCTGTAGTAGGCACTAACACACCCTAGTTAAACGAATGACTAGGAAGGTCAACAGTTTTAAGCTTTGAGAAAAAAATACCTAAACAGGACAAGTGACAGTTTAGTGGCTGAGAGGACCAGATGCCAATGGGATACCAATGGGATAAAACCATGAATTCAGTCAAATGTTCAAGAAAGAGGTCATAAAAAATTAGTTGTAAAATGTCCAATCCTATTGGATAATTGTCAAGTGTCATGCAATAACATTCCAGACACTCTGCAGTGACTGAGTTAAGAAATGAAACTTCAGACTATTTATGAGGTACTTGAGCTGGGAATTCAAATCCCTAAGCTCATCCTCTTCTGTTACCATTCTGTCCAGTGACATTAGGAACAAACAGGCAACCTCACTATGTTTATTGGCTTTCAAAAAATATGTTTTCAAGGCTTATATACACAGCCACCCAGCTGCTTGGTTAGGCCAATGCAATGAGGGATATTTTACATATTTCTATTGGTGACCCATGCCACAGGCTGTCCAGACTCTATCAATAGATATAGTCACTTGTGTCTTCAAATCTAATCAGATCAGAAAAGCCAGTTCAAGAAACCCCAAAATCAGTACAGCCACCTCATTATTAAAATCTGGTTTTCTAGAACCACTTTCAG
>NW_007106652.1:0-746 GCF_000164805.1 Carlito syrichta
GGTGTTTCCCCATCCCCAGACAGATATTTGCTACTGTTAAACCCATCTCCTTCTACCCCCCACAGTTTCCCAGTACCATCAGTCATTTTCATATAGTATTACATTGGATGTTCAAGGTCCATTATATAAGTGAGAACATGTGATGCTCGGATCTTTGTTTCTGTGAGAGGTCACTCAGTATTATAGACTCTAGTTCCATCCAGGTTGCTGCAAAATTCATGATTTTGTTCTTTTTTATGTCTGTGTAGTATTCCATCGTGTATATGTACCACATTTTTTTAATCCAGTCCTCTTTTGATGGGCAGCATGGTTGTTTCCAGGTTCTTGCTATTGTGAACAATGCTGCGATAAACATACATGTGCAGGTATCTTTTTTATAGAGTGATTTGTGTTCTTCAGGGTATATTCCCCGTAGGGGTATTGCGGGGTCATATGGAAGGTCAATTTTTAGAACTTTTAGGAATCGCCACACTGCTTTCCACAGAGGTTGCACTAGTTTACACTCCCACCAACAGTGTAGAAGTGTTCCCTTTTCACCACACCCTCTCCAGCAGCTGTTGATAATTTCCATTCTGACTGGAGTTAGGCAGTATCTCAGTGTGATTTGATTTGCATCTCCCTGATGATTAGTGAGGTTGAGCATTTCTTCATGTGTTTGTTGGCTGCTCAGATGTCTTCTTTTGTGAAGTGTCTGTTCATATCTTTTGCCCATTTTATAATGGGGTTGTTTGATTTTTTCTTTTCAG
>NW_007106653.1:0-1004 GCF_000164805.1 Carlito syrichta
TGGTCATGCTACTGTGTTCCAGCCTGGATGACAGAGTGAGACCCTGACTCCAAAAACAAGCAAGCAAATAAAAAACACCTCAGGCCTTAGAATTGGACATAGCTGATTTCAAATACTGCTCTGCCACATAAAAACCAGAAATAGTTGCTTCTCTGAACCTTTATCTCTAAAAGGTAGATAATAAAGGTTTTCTCCATCATAGGTTCATGACAACTAATGAGATAATAAACACCATTAACACTGGCGTTTGGGTGTGTTCAGTCAGTGTTAGTTGTCTGTTTGTAACAATATTATTCGTGTTGCTTTGTTTACAGAAACCACTTTCTTAATCTGTTTTCTGTTAGTAATGCTTGTTGACGTTTTGTGTTGCTTATGAACGTATAATGCAAATCGACCTTTATTTACTTTTAACAATGATCACTTTTGTTTCTGAAACTGCACAGTAAGTGACAAATTCTTTTAGCTCTGATCTTCGTTTTCTTTCTTCCTGCCTTCCTTTCCTCCTCACCTCCCTTTCCCCTCCTTATCTTGTAAAGGTCTCACTCTGTCACCCAGGTTGGAGTGCAATAACATGATCATGGCTCACTTGTAACCTCCAGGTTAAGGCTGTCCTTCTGCCTCAGCGTCCTGAGTAGCTGGAACTACAGGTGTGCACTCCCACATCTGGTTTTAATCTTTTTGATGTTTTGTAGAGACAAGATATCGCTATGTTGTCCAGGCTGGTCTCAAACTCCTGGGCTCTAGCAATCCTCCCATCTGGGCCTCCCAAAGGGCTGGGATTAGAGGCATGAGCCACCACGCCTGGCCCAGATTTTCTTTAAATAATACCACCTCCCAACATATGTTAATTTTAAGACTAATACAGTTTAGAGATATTTTCTTAATTTGTCTAATAAGTGGGTTTACATTCTAATGTGTAGACCCAATTCAAACTGGTCCACAGTGGAAAGGTATTTGTATGTCGGCCAATTTCACATACCGAGATTTCTCCTAATTCTTTTCCC
>NW_007106654.1:0-771 GCF_000164805.1 Carlito syrichta
ACAAAAAGAAAAGCAAATATCAATATTTACTAAGCCTCTGCTATATTTGGAGTACAATCACATAAACAATCACAGCACAACTTCAAAACGATATTCTGTTATTAATTGCCAATGAACGGATGGCCACAGGAAGACAAGGAGAATATACCTGACGTGCCCAAGATTATATGCCCCCAACAGTGAAAATGTATGTGGAACCAGGTGACGTGTCTGGGTCCTGTGCTCAGTGCCTACATGACCGCTGCCTCCCACAGAGAGGGGGATGACTAAAAAGCATGCCTCAAATGATCACCATTTCACTCGATCCCTGTGAGAATCCATTAAAAGCTATGATCTGTTGGGAGCCAACATATGTAACCACACAGCTGAGGCCTATGAAGGCCTATTCAGAAGGTCGCCTCTGAGACAAGGATATAATATCAAATGTGTACATATAAATAGTAACCAGTGTATTATAAGACAACATAATTTTCAATATTAGGAAGTGACAGTCTAAAATAAAATCTTATTATATCCTATGAAAAATGCACAGCAGAATTATTTTATATCTCTTTTTCTTTCTAAACTGTTTTTCTTCTTAAGATTTTTTAGCTGTTATTTCCCTGGTAAACTGATTGATTAGCTTTTGTTCCAGTATGTAGTTTCATTTGGGGTTATGATTAGACGTTATAACTGTGATAATAGTTGTATTATGTTGCTTTTGGTCAAGCAGAACGTTCTTGGTTTTTGTATGTGCAGTAACTTTCAGCTTGCTTCAGTCCCCGGCTGTCG
>NW_007106655.1:0-834 GCF_000164805.1 Carlito syrichta
CTATATAGTACCCAACACAGCCCTAAAGTTGATAGTTATGAGTTTTATCTTAGTCTTCAGACTTTCTTACTGACTACCACCTTTTACTTTAACTGTTAGTTTAGTTTTTCACGAGGCTTTGACAGTCCTTTAAAATTTTTACTGGCATTTGCTCCATTTTCTAGACAAAGAGTTTACAGGGTCTTAAAAATGATCTACCCATAAACCACATCTTTTTCTGTAAAATGGTAACCATAAAAAGTACAGTCACACTGATAATCTCCAAAAAAAACAATAGCAGAAGTCCTGGATCCTGCCACATTGTAACAGAAATACTAGAAACAGCAACACTGTGAAGCAACGAGTTTTCACAAAAAGGATCGTCAGTAGGGCATGATATGGATTGCTATATGATACAGGGTTTATGTGAACAGATCACGTTTGATGTCATTATAATTTGATATTTATCACATGACATTCTAACCAGAGAAAGATTATTTTTCCCTGAAATATTTAATGCACAGAAAAATATTAGCACTACATCGCATTCTGTGTATTCAAAACTGTCCCCATAAAAAGCACCAATAATTTCCATATGTAAAATAATTCATTATATAGAATCGCTGTGACTTCTGTGTACCTAGTGGGAACCGCTGGCTGTCTACATGCATCCAGTCCCTCCTTCCAATGTATTTCCTCGACTGACTTAGCAAATCAGTGTGTCCCACTCCCCTGGGTCCAGTGACTGGTTGAGAAACTCATGGTCTATCATCAGAGTTAGGCCTGCTGGGACCATAGGACCACTGTGGGGATAAGTCAGCTTTCAGACGGATCATCTGATACCCATCCCATCTC
>NW_007106656.1:0-857 GCF_000164805.1 Carlito syrichta
CATCATCTTTTCACTTTCTTGATAGTGTCTTTTGATGCACAAAAGTTCTTAGTTTGACGTAATTTTCCTTTAGTTGCTTGTGCTTTCAGTGTCAGATCTAAGAAACCTCTGCTGAATCCAAGGTCATGAAGATTTATCCCTATCATTTCTTCAAGAGTTAATATTTTTACCTCTTATATTTAGAGCTTTGAACCACTTTGAGCTCATTTTTCTATGGGATGTAAGGAAAGGGTACAATTTCATTCCTCCAAATGTGAGTAATCAATGGTCTAACACCATTTGTTTTATTTAATGATCTCAGTCCTTGTCAACAACCAATTGACCATAGAGGTGTGGATTTATTTTTGGACCTAGAAATTCAGTTCCATTGATCTCTATGTATATCTTTGTGCTAGCATCATGCAGTTTTCTCCTAATGTGCAGTCAGATTTGAAATTGAGAAATACGAGCCTCCAAGTTGGCTTTTCTTTAGCATGACTGATTTGGCCACTTGGAACTCCTTAAAATTTCACATGAGTGTTAGGACTGGCTTGCCCACTTCTGCCAAAAGGATGTTGAGATTTTCATAAAAATCACAATGATTTTGTAGATTGTTCTGTGTTGTGCTGCCATCTAAAAAATGATTACGTCTTCTACATGAACATAGATGTCTCTACATTTATTTCGGCTGTCTTGAATTAATTTCAGCAACTTTTGTAATTTTTCCACATCCAAATCTTACACTTTGGTTAACTATGGTCTTAACTATAGCATTACTGTTTATTATTTTTTACACAGAATTGTCTTCTTAATTTTACTTTCATATTGCTTATAGCTAGTATATAGAAGTAAAATAGATTTTGGTGTATTGAAAAAGA
>NW_007106657.1:0-748 GCF_000164805.1 Carlito syrichta
CACACGGTCACACCTCACTGTGACCTGCAACCTTGACCTCCTGGGCTCGGGTGATCCACCCTCCTCGGCCTCCTGAATGGCTGGGACGACGGGTGCGTGCCACTCCACCTGACTGATTTGTGTATTCGTGAATTCGCTCTGTTTTTTTTTGCTAGGGATGAGATCTCGCTATGTTGCCCGGGCTGGTCTTGAGCTCCTGGATCCCGGCCGTCGACTCGCTTTGGCTTCCCAAAGTGCCGGGACGACGAGTGTGACTGGTGGCGTGAGACCCGAGATTTTAAATCCCAGAGACCACAGAGAGCCGGCTCCGATGCGAACACGTGAGGGTCTTTATTCGGGCTCGAGTCTGGGCTCGCGTTTGAAGCCGACGCGGCGACTTCGGGGACGAGAGACCCGACCCGGGCTGACACGCGCCTTTTATACGTCGTTCTGAAGGGGCGGGGTGGCTTCGTTTTCCTTATATCCTTTTTTCCTTACAGAGACCACACTTGTATGCCGGCAACCTTTTTACATCTTTCCTTTGCTTTTTGCTTTCTTTCTTTTTAACCTTTTATAGATGACCTTTTTCCTTTTTCTTTTGTTAGGGTCGGAGTCTCGCTCCGTCATCCAGACTGGGGTGCGGTGGCACGCTCCCGGCCGCCGCGGCCCCGGCCTGCTGGGCTCTGGCGATCCTTCCGCCTCAGCCTCGGCCTTCAGGGTAGCCGGAACTGTAGGCGTGCACGACCACGCCCGGCTGATTTTGGATTTA
>NW_007106658.1:0-436 GCF_000164805.1 Carlito syrichta
CTGATTTGCTGAAAATGACCTTGTCATACAGCTGTGGCTTAAAAATTATACTTATCTATATTTATTCTACACCACACTTTTGTTCCAGAATTTATTTTAAAAACCAAAACAAGCCAGGCTCAGTGGCTCAGCCTGTAATCCTGCGCCTTTGGGAGGCTGAGGTGAGTGAATTGCCTGAGCCCACAGTTTCGAGACCCGCCTGGGCAGCGAGACCTCATCTCTACAATAAATAAAAAAATCAGCCAGGCGTGGTAGCACATGCCTGTGATTCCGGCTACTTGGAAGGCTGAGGCAGAAGGATCGCCGGAGCCCAGCAGGTAGAGGCTGGGAATATGTGAAGAAGAGGGAAAAATGGCTTTTAAGTCACAAGGTTTTTCTTTGGAAAAGCTGCTAAAAATTGGTTTTCCCTATGCAACAGGCAAAAGAGTATTTCTAA
>NW_007106659.1:0-954 GCF_000164805.1 Carlito syrichta
AAAAGATTTAAAATGGCCAGGGTCAGAGACCTGAAGAGAGTTCATTATAATGCAATTGACAAGAAAATTTGATTATTTCTGTGATTTATAACACTTTAAAGATAATAACTCAAATTATGACTGATAACATTATACCAGGACATATCAGATTTCTAGAAATTGTGTGCAATTTTCTTAATACTTATATTAATAACATATACCTACAAATATAACATATTTATAGCAAATATAACAAAAATTCTATGTTTAGGATCACTTCTTATTTGACAGTGTTTCACATGTAATTTAACATATCAAATAAGCCTAGTTTAACATCTTTGCTTTCTAAGGATAGAAAACAAATCTTTTGAGATTTTCTAGGTCCCTCAGGAAAATCAAAATTGGTTTGAGTTCCAAAGCAGTATATTTATAATTTAGTTTTGATAACGTCAAAAATACCAAAATATTTAAAATCCTTGATTAAATAGGATCACAGATCACTCTAAAACATTATTCAGGTATCTATTTAACTAAATGACAAAAATTTAAAAGACCAATACAGAAAGTTATGTCTTTTTTTAATGTTAAGTTTAATATTAAGTTTTCTTAAGTAATCAAAGACCCTGATAAGACAAAATGAAACACAGGAAATTATTTTGAGAAGACTGTGACTCTTTTTCTCCTACGCAGAATATTCAACAGGTAATGAAGACCCTTGTATAATAATCCAAGAAAACTTTGTTCTTTTAACAGAAAAATAACAAAATTCTTGCTTTCTTATTCTCTCTTTACAACTTTCTGTATCCATTTTTTATCCATTTAATTTTTGACTCTTTTTAAATTATAAATCAATCTTTAACCTCTAAACTAGGACAAAATTGCTCTTTTTTTCTTAACAGAAGTGTATCTTTTTATGTCTTAAAAATTTTCCTGCCAAAAAATCTTACATTCCTTATATTCTGTGCATACTGTTTC
>NW_007106660.1:0-1213 GCF_000164805.1 Carlito syrichta
CAGGTCGAGGCTGCGGTGGCCGAGAGCGGCCACTGCACTCCAGTCTGGGAGACAGAGTGAGACTCCCAACTCAAATAATAATAGTAATAATAATAATAATAATAACATTTCATTCTTTATCATTCTTCTATGCCTTAGAATTCAAGCAGTTAACTGTCTTTTCTTCATTCAGTATTCCACTGCCACTCATAGGTGTGGAATAATTAATATAATAATCCCTCTTAAAATTATATCCATTGGTTTAAATAGCTTTGCTATATGTACAAATACTTTGGGTGAATGCAGATATAGTTTCATTTTGATAATAGAGCATTGTTCAGTGATTGAAATGACTAAGTGGTCTTTTTGTATGCCTGGTAAGAAACACAATGAATAGAATTTCATTTTACTTGGCATCTGCTTTCCTGAGCAGGGAGTTCAAAGCACATTGTGCATATTTCATTCATCTTCTCAGCATCCCCAGGTTAGTACAATAAGTCCTTCTACTTTCTGGAGTGTTCCATCCTTTTTTATCAGCTGACCTTCCTTCTCCCCATTCCCAACTCCTCTCCAGCCACAGCTAACTTTTCTCTACTCATTTATTCCTTTGTCGTTTTCTTTTTTACAATGAATGTATTCTTTAACAGGGTCTGATTTACTGGCCATATTCTGCCAGCTGAGTACTACCAAGTAAAATAGTCAGTCATTGGTTTATGGTGGATAGTTTTAATAGCTAAACTATCCAGTGAAATGTATAAATGACATACAGGTCTGAAAAGAAGGTTCTATCAATATTACCTTTTTTTTTTTAAATTTAGCATAAGATTGTAAACACATATTACTACACACGATATTTTTGGCATCAAATATCATTATGACAAATAACAAGATTTAAAGAAATACAATATTTGAATATAGATTGGCATGGACTTTCCAAAAACTCACTATAATTTATTCCTTCTTGCAATAGGCTGAGGGTCTGTGTCACCCCCAAATTCAGGCATTGAAACCCTACTCTCCAGTTTGATGGCATTTGTAAATGAAGCCTTTAGGAGAGAATTGGGGTTAGATTAGGTTATGAGGGTCGACCCTCAAGATGAGATTAATGAACTTATACAAAGAGAAAAAGAGCTGGGCTCGGTGGCTTAGCCTGTAATCCCGCACCTTTGGGAGGCTGAGGTGAGTGGATTGACTGAGCCCGCAGGTTCGAGACCCACCTGAGCAGCGAGACCTC
>NW_007106661.1:0-634 GCF_000164805.1 Carlito syrichta
CTTGAATGGAAAGTTATGCATTAGGTTCTTCTACTGGTAAGAATAATGCCATTTTTTCTTAGTACTCCCATAAACACAGTGGTGGCTTCTTTCCAGACTGGCTGATGATCAATCATGAACATGCATGAAAAAGGAGTGTGATATCTCTGTTTGTTTTCTCTTAAGGTGGCACATTCCCAGCTAAACAGACTGGGGTCCACAGGAGAGCTTGACCTCTGCATGCTGGATCTTGGAAAAAGCTACCAATTCTGAACTCATGTATGTTAGAAAGCCAGCTGGAATAGCTGGAGCATGTTGGGCACACCACAGAGGGTTCTGTGAGGGCAGGTGGGGCTGGTGGTCCCATATGAACCCCACTGTAGCTCTGACCCTTCTATCAGAGCTGCAAGAGTGACCGGACAGATGGCACACCTGTGACCAAGGAAGTTTAGCTTGCTTGCTTTCTAATTTTTTTTGAGTTGGAATCTCACACTGTCACCCAGGCTAAAATGCAGTGGCATGCTCAGCCTCAGCAGCCTTGACCCACTGGACTCAGGTGATTCTTCTTCCTCAGCCTTCCAGGAGTTGGAAACTCAGGTGATCATAACCACCTCCAACTATTTTTTTTTTAATATATATTTATTGTAAAGACGTG
>NW_007106662.1:0-740 GCF_000164805.1 Carlito syrichta
AGTGGCATCCTCTGTTACCTGTGCTCCCACCCCTCCTTCCTTAATCTACCACAAAGGGTTTCCCACAGAGAAAGAACGACATAGAGAAGAATACAGCAAACATTTGTGCCTCCAGCTTTGCCCAAGCCTGACATTTTGTCGTGTTTGTTGCAACTGTTTTAAGGAAATAAGTGACTCGAGTAGTCTGGCAAGTGCCACCAACCCCTTCCTTCCTCCAATAAAAAACTTTTCTCCTGGGTCCAGTATCTGTTTTTCTGGGTGACAGCTTCTGCGCTGTTCTAGTGGATGATGATAGACATATGCAGTCTGTAGGGCTGTGCTGAGTCTTCCTGATCTTTCTCTGGAAGTGATAGCATATTGCATGACTCCTGCAGATCGCCTTCTCTTTGCTGAGTCATATATTTTGGGGGTACATTCGTATGCACCCTAGGTTCATTCATTCTCATGGCTGTGGATTCCATGGGAAGAAGAGACTGCAACTTGACCAAGCAGTCTTTAAATGATTAGGGTGGCTATACATCCCCATTTGCTTAGCACAGTACTGTACGTTGTACAGGGGACACCCTTGTACACCTTTCCATGTGCACGTGGCCTTATCCTGACTTACAGAATTCATGCAGAAGTGGAGTTGCTGGCTCAGTAGGACACACCCTCCACCAGGTCCCTGGCAATCATACCAACTTCTAGCCCACACTTTATGCACCCCTGCCACACAGAGTTGGAGGGTGTCACAGATGCGG
>NW_007106663.1:0-805 GCF_000164805.1 Carlito syrichta
CACCCCTCCCATTCATCAATCTGTCTATCTATCCCTCCATCCACCCACCCACTCGTTCATCCGTCCATCTTTGTTATTCAAATATTTGTTTGTTCTTACTATTGTCTCCTTTTCTTATAAGACTTATTATTCATATGAAAGAAATTTAATAATTTTTCACAGTTGACTGTTTGTTACCCCCATACAGTCTTATTCTGGTTCTCTATGTTTTATTTTAAGTAGATCATATTGCTATATCTTCGTAATCATGAGTATTTTCTTCTGCAGTATTATATTCTGCTATTTATTAATCATATCCAGAGAAATTTCATTTCAGTTATTTTATTTTCATCACTAGCATTTTTATAGTGTTTAAAAATCTATTTTATTTATATTCTCATTTCATTTGAATTCCTTTAATATCTTTACATACAAATTGTTAAAAAATATGTTTTATTTGCTCATATTCCTAATTATCAAAGAAATTCAAATTAAAACCACAATAAGATATCATCTCACACCTTTCAGAATGGCAAAAATTAAAAAGTAATACAAAATAGATGTTGGTGAGAATTCAGAGAGATGTGAATGCTTATACACTACTGGTGATATAGGTCACTTCAACCTCTGTGGAAAACAGTATGGGGATTTCCCCATATAAAAAATAGAAATGCCACTCAATCCAGCAATTTCAGTACTGGTCAGCAATTCAAAATGAAAGAAATCATTGCATGAGAAGATGTCTGGAAGTGGGAGGAACGTGATGGCCTACTGAAAACAATGCATATTTGCCACTCTCAGCAAAGAAACGTATATGGGAAAAGTA
>NW_007106664.1:0-815 GCF_000164805.1 Carlito syrichta
TCCCAAAGGCGTGAGATTACAGGCTGAACCCCAAGCCCGGCTACCATTGCTCCTTTCTAATGTTATATTTGTGTGTGATCTACAAACTCCAATTTTGTATCACATTGGAGATTTGTCAGCAGAAGTTACATCCTTCAGTAACAGTCTCCTGCCTCCCTTTCTTGTCATGGATCATCCTCAGAACTTGCTCAATGACACCTTGGTGACTGACTGTCAGTCTGGTATGGCTCCAGGAACCTCCTTTCCTGGGCACTGCTCTCAAGAGCAGCCTTCACTGGATCAGGCTTAGCTTCTAGATCTCACACCCTCTTCTGTGTACTGGTGTCAAAGAGCTCAATGGAGCTCATGCTGGCACAAGAGCAAAGGATACAACATATTCAAGTCCAAGTGTCTCTATTATTATTCTATGCTATTCTGCAATAGAACTTCAGTCGACGTTTGAACTCCTATGTAGGTTAATTAATCAGGACACACGCTCAAATCACTTGACAATGGGGGCTTCGACCCACTGTGGTTGAGGAAATAGGGAGGAGTAGCAAGAAAGCAAAATCGGAAAGCTTGACAAGATTGACCTTTTAAATTATGGGAAATAACATGGAAGATATATTTGAAAGCATTAGAACACTTCACTGAGAATAAAAGACTTCTTTACTTATTTTCAGTAAACAGACTTTGGATTTTCCCACTGATTTCCGTCCAGTGGTGTCATTAGTCTTTACTTCACTCAGTGTCTTGTGATCATAGGATGATCTTGAGTCATTGTTCCCTGTATCTTCATGCACAGCATTTCTCCTTTATGTTGATCATTCTTGTTA
>NW_007106665.1:0-1126 GCF_000164805.1 Carlito syrichta
CCGTAATACTATAAGAAAAGGATTGACAGTGGCGGAAAACTATGGGGGGGAGGGGAAGGGAGGTGGGATTAACGGTAATCAATATCTGTCTGGGGACTGGGGGAGCACACCTCACCAACAAGTGTACCTGCACAATAATATTTGTATACCTAACCCTTAACTGTACTCCACAACTTTAAAATAAAAATATATATTATTAAAAAAAACAGCGATAACAAGGGGGGAAATGAAACAGGAGTTAAAAGAATAGTAGAGTGGAAGGCAGGCTGGGATTATCAAGGTTTTCCAGCATCGTCTTGAGAGGCACATGGGTTGAGTTCAGTCTTAGAGGCCTGTTCCATGCAAAAAAGGCAGGGGATAGGCTACGTGGAGACACTCAGAGCCAGATTCGAGCACCAAGGTGGTGACACAATCGACAGACAGTTGAGGGATTGGGAACCTCCCAGGCTGCATTCAATGACTTGAGCAAGCCCAGCTCACATCGTTTATACATTGGCCACCTGGACTGCCACGCATGTCATCGCCAGGAAAGCAAGCAAGCAACGTGCAAAAACAACTCCACGTCATTGAAATCACAGACATGGGCAAAACTGATCATCTTCGCTTGCCTGTCTTCTGCAACAAAAACTGATGGATCTTTTTGCTTGGTTTTTGAAAAACAAAGTTTCTTGCTGAAATGAGGGAAGACAGAGAACCTTCACCATCCAGCACCTAAGGGAGGGCAAGAGCCATTTAATGGAAGAGGATCCCCCTAATTTTGAGATAAAAACTATGAGGAGGTTTGAAAGTCTGTGTGTGTGCCCACGTCTCCATGGACGCCATGTGTTGTGTGTCACGTCTGCGTCCTTGCACGAGCAGGAGGGCTCTCGTGGGACCCCAAGATCGCTCAGGGTGCAGCCCCCGTCCCCTTGCGGTATGGGCAGGTTAGCCCACCGCCTCCTGTCGCTGCCACGGAGCAACGTCAGGGAAGTCTCTGCAGCGGCACCCCACGCTGGGGCTTCAGTCTTCTAGCTGTGTCCTGGCCGGGTTGCGGCATCTGATCAACGCGCGCCCGATGATCTGGGATCCGATTCCGAAGGCAGCTCTGCTTGGCCCGCCTCCCCGTGCCTCCGTGGACGCGGGAACA
>NW_007106666.1:0-947 GCF_000164805.1 Carlito syrichta
GAAGTCCCTTCTTTAACTTAAACTTGAAAGTAAATAATCAAACATTCAACACTTCTTAATCAAATGCAAATTTTCAGACACTTCTGCGAATTAAAATGACATCTTGAACATGAACATTAATTTTGATAGATTTGAAAACTCAAAACAGTTAGGAACTAGATGATTTCTGCTTACAGCCTTCATTTACAACAGCTTGTTTTTTGTGATAAGTGCTGATTGCAATTTGTCTTAATTTTCAGACTTGTTTACATTCAAATTGAGTAGAAAATTTATTAGTAGTCATGAATCTCTATTTTAGTGTCTATTTTAGACTCAACCATATTCTGGTGAGCTGTGAATTCATTCATGAAAAGAGATGATGGCCTGCATAATAAAACACAAACTAATTTGATCTATAAATTTAATTACCCTGAATTACCAAACTAAAACGAGCTATCAATATCATCAACTTCATGGTCTGCCACGGGCATGACAAATCTACTGAGAAAGTTAGTTGTACTTCCAAGTGGCAGACCAGTCTGTTACTGATTGTGACTACCATGCTGAAAATAGACTGCTAACAATTCTTGGCAAATTTAATATGCTTCTTCGCATTCACCCAAAATGTAGAGTAAAGTGGCCAGGAGGATTTGCCAGGTCATAGATATATTCTCTGCTGTCTTTCATGTACAAAGGTTTAAAAAAAATTTATTATAGTATGACAATTTTTTCAGACAAGGTTGTTTATTTCAAAAAGATATATCTTGAACTGCCATAAATAATTTCACACCAAATAAGAAAACAAAACATTTTAAGTCTATTATAATTTTATTCAAGGATACAACCAGATTTCAAGGATCATTGCATTGAATGAAAACTACAACTCCTTAGGTTCTAAAAAACAGTTTAAAGGTACCAAATCCTAGAAATCACTGTAACTTTTTAAAGAAAGAAATGGTTTACTCCAG
>NW_007106667.1:0-806 GCF_000164805.1 Carlito syrichta
TTTTGTGTCTCCTGTAGAGCTTGTCTGAAACCTGCATAATCTCTTAGGGATTGGATGTCTGAGAAGGATTTTAATTCTCCATTGCTGATGAAGTTGAGCTTGGTTGAGTGGGAAATTCTTGGTTAAATTTTTTTATCTTTGAGAACTTTAAAAAATTGGATTCCAGTCCCTTGTAGCTTGTAGTGTTTCTGATGATAGGTCTATGGGCTATTCTGATTAGTCTTCCCAGTAGGTAGTCTGACTTTTCTCTCTCACTGCCTTTAGGATTCTTTGTACCTACTTTGTGTAGGCAAATTATTCTGTGTCTAGGGGTTGGTCTTCCCCTTTGATGTCTTGCAGGGGTTATTTGTATCTCCTGTGTTAGGATGAACACATTTCTAGCATGATGGGTAACATTTTCTTGGAATACTTGTTCTAAGGTTTTCCACATTTCCCTTTCTTCTTCTGAGTACCATTCAGGTGTAAGGTCTGCCTCTTGATATTATTGAATATTACTTGGAGGCTTTATTCTTTCTTTCTGAACTTTCTTTCTATATTTTTTACAGATTGTGTTAATTCCATGCTTTTGTAGTCAAGCTCTGAGTTTCTTTCTTCTGCTTCCTATACTTGTGATCTTGTTATTTATTTACTGGATAACATTTTTATATTGTTGTATTCTGGGGCCATTCCTTGGTGATTTCCATTGTTTAGGCTTACGTCTGATTTTTTAAGTATTGTCTCTTTGAAACATGCGGAATTATCTGTGTTCTGCATTTTTCCTGATTTGTGACAGATTTCTTTCTTTGCTCTTTAGTTCCATTATTCAG
>NW_007106668.1:0-731 GCF_000164805.1 Carlito syrichta
CTTCTTTTTAGTCTCTCCATTATTGTTTTGATATCTGCATTTGCATTTTGAGACCCTTCATTCTGGGGACTTTGCATTGTTTGTATTCCAAAGTCAATTTTCTCAGTGTCTGCTCTCCCAGGCGTCTGGGAGAGACCCATACTCTTCTTTTGGTTTTTCTTCATTTCTGTAGATTTTTCTCCCTTTACCCCTTTCCCTCCCCCTCTTCAATTCTGTTTTTGAGGGAAGGTGGGGTTGCTTTTATTTCTCTTCTGCAATGACCTGTTCTTCCTTATGAGGGTCTTCTGGTTTTGTTCACTTTTCCCTCTGTTTTACAGTCTGTCTATTCAGCAGTTTGCAGTCTTGGTCCGTTCAGAGAATCTCACAAGTTCACCTATGCCGTCGCCATCTTGCCCCGTCTCCTTCTCAGATTTCTTGAGGCTACTTTATTTCTACGGCAAGTTATGACTACATCTTCTATATATACAGAAAGGGAAATGTAAAAGATAATCACTTAAGCATTTGTTTCTGATTTTTTTTCTCTCTCCTCATTTACTGTTTTTGCATCCTTTTCACTAAAACAACTAACAACCTCTTTTGAGATGTGTACAGATATCCCAGTCTATCTGAATCTTCAGAGAGAAAGTACAGGCATTAGGTCATCTGTCCTTGTGATTGAGAGAGGATCAAGAAACTAACGTCTTAGAGAGAGGTATCTCTATCCACTAAGCTTGTGCAAGTTAACAGATTTT
>NW_007106669.1:0-775 GCF_000164805.1 Carlito syrichta
CCAAGGCTTTTATCAATGTAAGGAGACCTTTGACAGATTCTCTTGGGTTTTCAAGGTACACCATCATATCATCTGCATAGAGAGATAACTTGACTTCCTCTTTTCCTATTTGAATACCTCTGATTGCCTCCTCTTCTCTGATTGCTTTAGCCAGGACTTCCAATACTATGTTGAACAGGAGGGGAGAGAGTGGGCATCCTTGTCTAGTTCCAGTTTTCAGGGGAATTGGTTCCAATTTTTGTCCATTTAGGAGTATGCTGGCTGTGGGTTTCTCGGAGATGGCTTTTACTATTTTGAGGTATGTTCCCCGTATGCCTAGATGTTCAAGGGTTTTTATCAAGAAGGGGTGCTGGATTTTATCGAAAGCTTTTTCTGCATCTAGTGATATGATCATGTGGTTTTTGTTTTGGCATCTGTTGATGTATTTAATTACATTTATTGTTTTACGAATATTGAACCAGCCTTGCATGCCAGGAATGAAGCCTACTTGGTCATGATGGATGATTTTTGAGATGTATTGCTGAATCCGGTTTGCTAGGATCTTGTTGAGAATTTTAGCATCTATGTTCATCAAAGATATTGGCCTGTAGTTCTCTTTCTTTGTTGGATCTTTACCTGGCTTGGGTATCAATGTGATGTTGGCTTCGTAAAATGATTTGGGGAGAGTTCCATCTTTTTCAATCGCCTGAATACCTTCAGTAGGATTGGTATCAGCTCCTCCTTAATGTCTTGTAGAATTCTGCTGGAAAGCCATCTGGACAGGCTTTTTTTTGTA
>NW_007106670.1:0-1112 GCF_000164805.1 Carlito syrichta
CTGGCTATTTTTAATTTTAATAAATATCCATTCTGCTTCTCTTGTTGTTTGCCATTTTGTGTCACATTATATGGTCGATGTCCATCTCTAATTAATGTACTAATTATCATAAGTTGTTTTTCAAATCTGAATATGCAAAGCCAAAAAGGCAGCGAATATCCTCCATAGAGTGCTCTGGGCTCCAAGATGCACACAAGCTCTCTTGTGTTGAAAGCTGTAAGCTTCTCCTTCACCCCACCCAGGTGTGCGTACTAGTCAGCCTTGGGCTTCGGCTTGGTCTCTCTGAACCTCACCCTCACCATTTATAAATGTGGATCCAATATATTCAGAATGAACTAGAGATGACTGAGAAAATAGAAGGCAGTAATGTGCAAATGACCTTTATCTGTGGCCGTTCAAGCTAGGCACACCATTATGGCCGTCAGTTCTGTTAAACACCACCTGTAATTTGGAGAATCAGTCCTGACTCACAGCTTCAGAGCAAGAGAACTCCAATGCCTATGAAAAAAGGTTATTCTTTTTTTTTCTTTCCTAAAACATTGGGTTAGTGGAAATTTTGTATATAACTACTATAATCATTGATGTGCAAGATAACTTGTTATAATAATTCCCTTAGTAATTAACTTTAGCTGACAAACTCTACCAGATGAAGCATTTAAGCAGAAAATGAACAGTAATTGGACAGGCCTTAAACCAGGTTAATTCTATATAAGGAGACTTTTCATAGCTATGTGATAACAAAGTCTATTAAAATATTTTATCTTCTAGTAAATATTACTATTATAATTGGCTTAAAATTTTAGATACCGTTTTGCAATTTTAGTTGTATCTTATTATTAAACCAGATCTATTTACAAAACATAGTAGGTAAATATAGTCTTAATAAAATATTAGTCGGGGCTCGGTGGCTCAGCCTATAATCCCAGGGCTTTGGGAAGCCAAGGTGAGAGGATTGCTTGAGCCCACAGGTTCAAGACCCACCCGGGCAACTTGGTGAGACCTCATCTCTAAAATAAATCAAAATAGCTGGGCGTGGTGGTGTGCGCCTGTAGTTCTGGCTACTTGGGAGTCTGAGGTGAAAGGCTCAGCGGAGCCCAGCAGGTTGAGGCTGC
>NW_007106671.1:0-602 GCF_000164805.1 Carlito syrichta
TTCCCATTATTGCTAATCCCTTTCTTATAGTATTATAACAGCTGTTCAAGGTCCGCTAATGAGTAAGAACATGTGATTACTATATATAACTTTTACTGACAATAGAAGTGAGCATATACAATAAAGCTTATGTCTTAACTTTCTATTAAAGGCCTACTAAAAACTTTACTTTTTTCAGTGCTTACAGAAATTCAGCATGCTTAAACCAAGGTATATGAGGTGTATTTCAAAATATAAAGGAAAATATTTTTACTGTCTAGGGCTTTGATGTTTACATATGTCCATTCATTTTGGGCATGCACATTTTATTTTGAAAATTCTAAGATGGGCCGGGCTCAGTGGCCTAGTCTGTAATACCAGCACGTTGGGAGGCCAAAGCGAGTAGATTGCCTGAGCCCGCGGGTTCGAGACCAGCCTGGGCAACTTGGTGAGACGTCGTATTTACAATAAATGAAAAAAATTAGTTGGACGTGGTCGTGCACACCTGTAGTTCCAGCTACTTGGAAGTCTGAGGCGGAAGGATTGCTGGAGCCCAGTAGGTCAACTCTGATGGCTCTGGGAGCTTGACACTGCACTCCAGCCTAGGTGATGGAGTGAGATGC
>NW_007106672.1:0-1374 GCF_000164805.1 Carlito syrichta
AAACATTACCTGCTTAGTAATTCTTTATTTTTATTTATTTTTATTTTTATTTTTTTTGAGTTGGTGTCTCACTCTGTCACCCAGACTGGAGTGCAGTGGCCACTCCTGGCCACCGCAGCCTTGACCTGCTGGGCTCTGGCGATCCTTCCGCCTCAGCCTTCCAAGTAACTGGAACTACAGGCGCGCGCTACCACGCCCGGCTGATTTTTTGATTTATTGTACAAATGAGGTCTCGCCAAGTTGCCCAGGCGGGTCTCAAACCCACGGGCTCTGGCAATCCATTCACCTCAGCCTCCCAAAGTGCAGGATTACAGGCTAAGCCACCGAGCCCGGCTTATTTTTATTATTATTAATAATAATTTTTATAGTCCCGAGGTCTTGCTGTGCTGCTCAGGCTGGTCTCAAACTCCTGGGCTCAAGCACTCCTCTCTCATTGGCCCCCAAACTCTGGGATTACAGGTGTAAGTCATTGCTCCTGGCAAGAATTACTTATATTAGATTTTCTCTGTCCAAATAGGTGGTATGGTTTCTGTCTCCTGAATAGATCCTTACTGATACAAGAGATTAAGACTGCAGAAGTCAAAGGAGGAAGTGATTTATTCTGACAATGAGGATAGAGTACAATGACTTGAACCAGACTTTGAAAGTTGACTTGGATTTTGATAGATAGAGAATGTGAGTAAAATATGAGTTTCAGAGACACTGAATATGGTGACCAGGCTGCAGTGCAGGATTATCAAGGAGTGCCCTCAAGGGACACAGAGGCCTAACCAGTGTGGATTTTGGTGGCATAGCAATGAACCCCAGGCTTTTTCTCTGGGCAATGAAGAAGTATCAAATGTGTCTGAGGAGGAACAGAACAGGATTGAATGTGTCAGAGGAGTATCAAGAAACTGCCTGAGGTCATAGCCATAGGACTGGAATAAGACTCACAAAGATGATTCTGCATTTCTACTGAAGCTCATGCTATGGAGCAAGTAAAGACCAAGTCTGGACTAAGACTCAGACCTTGACCTTGCCCTGCTCTACCTTTCACATGCAGAGGAATGTCTCTGTCTCCTGGCACCAGGTCCTTCTGTGGGTGGAGGAGGCAGATGGTTAAGCCCTCAGATGTTCCTTGGAAGCTCAGAAGTCACATCTAGCAACCATATCTCTTGTCCCTTAATCAGAGCTGCTGCCATTTCCTCACTTTACACATTTCATTTCCAGATAAGGTGATGTTTGAACAAAGGATTTTTTGACTACATATAAATTTGAAAAATCACTGAGATACGTGATTGTCAGAGTTCTGACACTAGTATCCTCAGTTGATTTCATGACATGCAAACTTCCAATCTGAAACACAGCAAATTAACACATATCCTTTCCAGGATC
>NW_007106673.1:0-938 GCF_000164805.1 Carlito syrichta
CACACGTGGCAAGAATGTACACACCAACATTGATCTGAGAACAAGGCCTACAGACAGCAGCACAGGATCCACACGAAAAAAGTCACATATCAGTGTGCACCCATCATCACATGACATGACATACAGATAGACAGACACCAATCCCAAATCCGTGTGAGACTTGCCGTGCAAACTCACATAGAATGTTTGACTCAGAAATGCCAAACATACACAAAGACAGTGCACAGAGTTATTGATAAAATTCGAGGGGTGGAGGAGTGCGAAGTGTGCAGTAATTGCTACACCAGGTCTCCCGAGCAGCAGAGACTGGAGGGAAGAGGCGCCAAGCGCTACACCCTAAAGACCCACTGCCAAGCCCACTGAGCACAGTCCTGGGAGAAGTTTCGTGGAGATTCCTGGTGCGGGTTCATGGAGAGAGTCGGTACAAGCCTGTGAGCATTCGCGGGCATACACACACAATCACACTCTCTCTCTCACACACACACACAAACACACACACACACACACACACAGGGGTCAGGGGCGAACACACTCTCACAGAATGAGAAAGAGCAAGAGCATGGCGGACAAGCAGTGGCTGGGGAAGGAAGTTTTCATCTCTGGCGCCATAGGATGCTACCAGGAGAGCAGTGGAGGCTGCAGACAGTGTGGTTGCTGGGTTGGGGGAGCTACCTACCAGAAAGACGGTGTCCACCCAGGTGTGATCCTTATTCATCTTGTGTTTCATGTTTGCATCTCATTGATGCTTCTGATGATGACGTGGTGAATTCCAGGGATTGCTTTTGTGTTCCGTTTGGGACCAATGACCCATGACTTTGTGTCCCGCACTCCCTTTTCGGAGGTGGGGGGATGACATGGGTGGTGTCTCCTTTGGGCTGAAGGAAACAACAAAGGAGTGGAGTGTATCTGGTTGGGGCAACACCAGATGGGATCCCTGG
>NW_007106674.1:0-1017 GCF_000164805.1 Carlito syrichta
TATCAGCCAGGCATGGTAGTGCACGCCTGTAATTCCAGCTACTAGGAAGGCTGAGGTGGAAGGATCGCTGGAGCCCAGCAGGTCGAGGCTGTGGTGGCCACTGCACTCAAGTCTGGACGACTGAGTGAGACTCCAACTCAAAAAAATAAAAATAAAAAAATAAAAATAAATGACAACAGACTGGGCTGGAGGCCGAGGAGAGTGGACTGCCTGAGCCTGAGGGTTCGAGACCCACCTGGGCAACTTGGCAAGACCTCATCTCTACACTAAATCAAATAATTAGCCGGGCGTGATAGTGTGCACCTGGCTTTCAGATAAAAAACTCTGGTTTCTAATTTGATCTGGAAGAATAAATTCGAGTGTATTACATCGGATCACCCCTTCAAAAATAATTCCATTTTTTTGTGGAGGATCCTCTCATAACATATTTTGAATATAAGTTCCTTAGCACATATACATTTTGCAAATGTTTTCTGTCTTTTTAATTTCTTATTTTCTTTCACAAAGTAGTTTTAATAACATTCAGCATGCCAATTTTGTATTCATGAATAATACTAGTGGTGTTTTATTTAAAAATTCATTTCCAAATCCCAGGTCATGTAGATTTTTCCATGTTCAAGAGGTCGTATCATGCTACATTATTTATTTAATTTTAAAATTTCATGATCAGCTAATTTTTGTAGAACGTCAAAATCTGTGTCTAAGTTCACTTTTTACATGTGGAGGTCCAATTTTTCCAGCATCATTTGTTTACAAACCAGTTTCTAAACTCTCTATTCTGTTTTGTTGATTAATGCATTATTTCACCAGTACATTTTTCTGACTAAAAATAACTCCTAAAATCAGGTATTGGGACACATTCTGCTTTTTTTCTTCTTTGATATTGTGTGTGCCTTTTCGTATGTTGTGGAATACAAGTAAGTATTGACTACACAAGTAGGTTGAATGCAAGTGAAGTTTGAGTCTCCAACTGGCCCTCACTCCCCCTGGTATGGAATCAGGCACCCTTTGTGTTCT
>NW_007106675.1:0-1436 GCF_000164805.1 Carlito syrichta
CCGTGTCTGTTGTGCATTTTGGTTTATGATCACTACATTGCCAAGATGTACACTTATGATTATTGTGGGCTAATGGCAAGAAGTAGAGACCACTGACATGAAAATACTAATAATTCCTTCATGCCAAGTAAATGCTGGAGAACTTCACAATTTGTACAAATAGGAGTTTTACAAAAGTTCTTTTTTAACTTTAAAACTTTTTTTATTTTAAAATTTTGGGGTACATTTCAGGGTTAGGTATACAAATATTCACTGTGCAGGTACCCTTGTTGATGAGGTGTGCCCCCCTTCCCCAGGCAGATTTCTATTCAAGAAGAGTGGTGGATAGTTGGTCCTTACCATGACATCAGATAACATAGGCTATGTCAGATATACAAGGTAATCTGTGCAATTTCACAGTTACATATTTACTTTGAGATTGTTAATTTAGTTACAGCAAAACAGCATCATTCATCACATTGAATTTATATTGTCAATTTGAGTTTTTATCGTGTCATACTCTTAAATTTTTAATTTTTAATTTGCTTTGGTTTCATGCCATTTTAAGAAATATAAGCATACGATGTTTATCAATGCTTTTAAGTTTATATATATTTAAGCAAAGTTATTATAAATACAACTTAAGCCAAGGTTGGAAGCTAAGAAAACTCTCCCTTCCTAGAAACCATGACATATTAGTCAAGCTAGAGAGACAATGAACATCCCTTTTCAAGAGGTTACCCCTTGTTTTCAAATATATTCTCCATAAAGCAGCAGGAGGAGGCACATAGCTGACTTCAGAAGAAGGCATCCTTTGTAGGAGCCTGTATTGGTGTTTCTCTCAGATTCCCTTTATTAGACCAGTTCCCCTGTCTCTCAGCTACTGTGAATGATGGCTGCTAAGGACTCATGGCTGCCCTCTTCTCTGGAGAAATGGTGTCAGACAAAAGAGAAATCACATAAGAGAATACACTTTCCTCTCCCAGCCAAGGACACTCCACAGTCATTGACTGGCTAACTTAAGGATACAAAACCCTAGGCCTCTTGACTCAAAGTGGGCTCATCTCAGTTAAAATTTATGCCCCAAAGCTCTCCAATGAGATTAACAAAAGCTAAACTCAAAATGAGATCACACCTTGCCTAGCTTCTTTTCCTTCTTTGCTTTACTTGCTCTTTCTCCTGAGAGCACATCCCAGCATGCACCCAAATTCCTATCTTAGTTTCTTTTTCCAGGGAGTCACATCTAGGACACCTTTCTAAATCCTACTGGGCACTAAGATAGGGCCTGCTGGTTGTGCACAAATAAATTATCTGTGGAAATAATTCTTTCTTTTCTCTCCTTTACCAAAATATAAGACATATGACAGAGGATCACCAAAACTGCAATTTATTTATTAAAATTGTGCATTTATTCTTACATGCTTAAATTTCAGTCACCCTTCAAAGTACTCTCCATT
>NW_007106676.1:0-931 GCF_000164805.1 Carlito syrichta
CAGCTCTCCCCTTAAGTACATCTCAAAACTGCAAAAAGGACCACCTCCAACCTACAGTGCAACTTCAGAATTGAACAAAGTAAGAGGACGTACATAAAGAATAGGAGATTGAACAAACAGAAGTAAAACCAATCCCTTTACCCCTGAATAACGGAATTAAAGAAGACGGTGACGTGGAGGGAAGGAAAAAGTAAGGAGGGGGGAAAAACCGCACAAATGAAGAAAAACCAAAAGAAGAATACAGGTCTTACACATACCCCTGGGAGATCAGACAATGAGAAAACAGATTCTGGAACACAGACAATGAAGAGTCCCCAGAATGACTGGCTACATGCAACAAACCCAGACATCAAGACATTAATGGAGAGAATTAAAAAAATTGAGGAGAGACAAGAGGAAAATAGGAAGGAGTTGTTGTCAGAAATGACAGCAGTAAAGAATACTGTGATGGAAATGAACAACAGACTAATAAGCATGGAAAGCAGAATCAGCCAAGCCGAAGAAAGAATCTCAGAGCTTGAAGACCAAAACACAGAACTAACCCAAACTGTCAAAAGCATAGAAAAGAAGCTCAAAAAGACAGAACAAAACCTGCAAGAGATGAATGATCACTTCAAGAGACCAAACCTAAGAATAATTGGGCTTCCTGAGGCAGAAAGAGAAACCGAAGCCACACTGGAACAAACATTTCATGAAATCATTCAAGAAAACTTCCCTCATCTCATTAAGGATGAAAAAATTCAAACACAAGAGATTCAGAGAACCCCTGCAAGACAACAAACGAGAAGACCAACTCCCAGACACATAATAATTCGCCTAAACAAAGTAACTATGAAAGGAAAAATCCTAAAGGCAGCAAGAGAAAAAGGCCAGACTACCTACCAGGGAAAATCAATTAGAATAGCAGCAGATTTATCAACAGAAACCCTTC
>NW_007106677.1:0-1140 GCF_000164805.1 Carlito syrichta
AAGTCTTGAGAATAATATGTTCTTCTACGATTTTCAGTGGAGGGCTCTTGCTCAAGAATAAAGAACAAGCTCACAAATGTTAGCTAAGAGAAAGACTAAGCTAAATTCAGAGGGAATTCTTCCTTTAGATTTGGGGTTCCTTGAGAGTCTTAATGTCACCAAAACAAGTGCATTCTGCATAACAGAAGCCATATAAATATATCATTGGTCACCCAGTTTTTATTAATAATTGAAGTGTCATATTTTCAGAGTCAAGGGTAGCATTTATTGTTATTAATTTCTACATTGTAAAAATTTTTAATTTTGTTATCACATTGGACTAGTTTTCCTTTGAAATTGCAATTTTAGGACCTGTAGTTTATATGAGTTGATAATCATTCAAATGGATTATTTATTCATTTAGATAAATGCCAACTGGTTTTAATAATTTGCTATTATTGTTTATCTCAGGTTGTTTTGTCATCAGTGCTTCCTTACTATTTCATGTTTATCAAAGTTTTTCTTTAGATGCCCATAAAGCACTCCTGGAATTAGAATTTTCTCATAATTTTTAAGATATTTGGAAGCATTCAGAAATTAATTTGATCTCTTTGCTGCTTTGATATCCTACTTAATTGCTACAAAGTTTCCTATAAAAGCCATTGTCTCAGTAACTATCTTATTTGCAATATAATATATTAAATGTAAAATATTATGAATTAGGTTATCTGGTTTTATGTGATGTAATTCCCCTGTGACTTCTTATTTCAACTATGTTTATGTGCTTTGTGACATTTAGGTTGTATTCATACTTTTGGTAGTTCTTATTTTAGTAAGGACTGATCTTCTTCAAATGCAAGTTCTTACTTTGATTTGTATCAGGACTATGAACGATGTGCTTATTTTCTAATTGATTTTTTTGAGTTCATGGATAAACATCGATAGCGACATCAGTAATGATTTGCAAGTGAAGGACAGAAGACAATATGCTTTCAAAAGTGAAACATAGTATATTTTTAATGATTATAATTTCATTCTTATAAGCAGAAAGCACTTCCTGATAGTTTAGATTACCTTTGTCCATTTTCTTCTTTATGCAACAATAAAAACTAATTTGTGAAACATACTTCAATTCCAAAGATCGCCTGTTAGTAGTTGTAA
>NW_007106678.1:0-1331 GCF_000164805.1 Carlito syrichta
CCTTCAGTGCCAGTCCTTCTTCGCAATTCTGATTAGACCCCTAGTCTGTCCAAAGTCACTGCCTGCCTGGCAGGAGCTTCCTTGAAGGGAAGAGTCAATTCCAGGCGAGCAGTAGCATGTGCTGTTCAGTGTTGTTCCAGATCCCGGGGAGTGTAGATGCTCACCTCCATCTTTCTGTGCAGCCGAAGGAGGTCTCAGAGTTGTTACCCACTTGAATCCAACCAAGAATGAGAGGGACACGGGTTCCCATCTGAGTGCTCAAGGACGGTGTCCTGAGAATGTGGTTTGGTCTGAGTCCTGAGATGTGGGTGGCATGGACTGTGAGGTCAGCCAAGGAGTAAGGCCCTCCAAAGGGGTGGGTGCTGGAATGAGACATGTCTGTGCTCCTAAGATAGAGTCAGATGATCATGTAAAAGAGGTCAGCAGTTCTCAACCCTGGCTGAGCCCCCATTTCACTTTGGGGGCATTTGCAGGTGAGCTATTTCCAAGCCCCCAAGGCAGTCTCCTGCATCCATGTCTCTAGGACTTGGAAGCCCAGAGGGGGCTGAGATTTTTTTTTTTTTAGTCGGAGTCTCCCTTTGTCACCCAGGCTGGAGGGCAAGGGCATGTTCACGGCCACTGCAGCCTCAACTTGCTGGGCTTAGGCGATCCTTCTGCCTCAGCCTTCCAAGTAGCCAGAACCCATAGGTTTGCACTGCTACGCCTGGCTAATTTTTTTGATTTATTGTAAAGAGGAGGTCTCGCCAAGTTGCCCCAGGTGGTCTTAAACTCCTGGGCTTAGGCAATTCTCTTGCTTTGGCCTTCCAAAGTGCTGGGTTTATAGACTTGAGCCACCACACCTGACGGGACTGAGATATTATCAGAGGGGAGATCTCGGAGCTGGGTGATCTTGCTGTAGGGCTTCACCAGGCAATGGAGATGTGAGCACAGCCTTTCAGCCTGGTGTTGGGGTTTCATTCTCCATGCTCTGGGGAGTGTTAAGGGCCAGGGAGCTGGGATGTGGACAATGTCACATCCTGGGACAGGATATACCAAGGATTGGCACATAGACTTGGAGGACATCTCCCAGGGGAGCCTGAAAGATGTTCTCAGATATAAGGTTAATTTGGTAGTTTGCAACTTCTCACAAGGGGTGCGGAGCCTCATGCCTGTAATTCCAGCACTTTGGGAGGGCGTAGGCAGGAGGATTGCTTTAGGCCAGCCTGGGCAACATAGCGAGACCCCATCTCTACAAAAAATAAAATAAAATAGCCGAACATGGTTAGACTGAGGCAGAAGGGTCACTTGAGCCTGGGAGTTTGAGACTGCAGTGAGCTACCATTGTGTCATTG
>NW_007106679.1:0-1314 GCF_000164805.1 Carlito syrichta
GACCAAGTGTTTAACGAGACTTAACCTGCTATACAGTATTTACATTCAAGTATCCAAAAGTAGAGGTAGAATCTGAGTCAGTTCATAATATTGCTTATTCTTACTTGGCTCACAATCAGACATTGAGTGCATAAACAATAGCTTTTCTTATGTTGTTTCACCATCAATTTACATCTGCCTAAGTGGGACAATATATTTTCTTTTCCTTAATAACAGAAACTGACATTTCTGTGATGCAAATGAATATGCTTTTTTTTTTAAAGCCAGCTTCAAAACTTCTTATTAAGCACTACTTCATAGAAAATAACAAATTATGTGTTTTGGTCTGATTGTTTAAAATAGGTATTTCCAAGTAGGTAAAAAACAGAATGAAAATACTTTGAAAATATATTAATGACTGTAGACATAAAGAGTATTCCTGAAAATAAAGCTGATGTGAATTTGATAGAAATTGAATATATTTGAAAAGGAAAGTAAAAATACAATATACCTGGATAGAATTATGCAAATGGCATGGGCAAAATATTCCCCTGGGGATAATTTTAGTATGTTCTCTAAATTCATTTTTTTATCAAAGGAAAAGAGGAGATAATCCTTTTATGTTTCTTCAAACTGGTGCAGAGTTTATTCTTGGAATATAAATTAATAAAACAAATATTTTAAATGATTAGCATATGGGGCTCTTTATAAATATGAACTGTCTCTGCTTTGTTTGGTAATCAAACATGCTTATTACTTCAGTCATTTGACAGTGCTCTCAAATGAATCACCTTACTATAATTGTTCTCATTTTTAGACATATGTCTTTTCATTAGATGTCAGTGTTCATTTCTTAGGCATGAATATTTATTTTAAGCAGGCAGAGTGGAAAAATATCAACAACATAAGATTAGGGTCAATAGACAAGTGGAGTTCTTAAAACAGATTAATATATCTTGAATACACTGTCATGTTTTTAAGCTTCATTTTCTCATTTGTGTGGTTGAGGGAAAGATATATGTTTAACTGTTGTTTTGAAGATCAAATGAGATAATGTATTTGAAAAAAACAGAGTACTATTTACATACAATTATTATTATATTCAGGAAGTAACTTGGATCAATAATCCAGCAGGAGAGACATTTATGTTTTCAGATACTCAAGACAAACATAATTAAAGTGTGGGTCATAGTTTCATTTTTTTCTTTACTTAACAATAACTCTATTGACCTAAACAATCACCAGAGGTGTAAGAAGACTTAACACAATTTTTTTGGTAGTTTTTTCATAAGACAACAGGCTAATTCTTTCATGAATTTCAAACCTGGAAATTAT
>NW_007106680.1:0-862 GCF_000164805.1 Carlito syrichta
ATATCATGTGTAAGACTGAGATGAAGAATATTTGTATGACCTAGGCAGGAAAAACACAAGGGACATTCATTTCAAGGGATCTGATTTAATGTTCAGGGAGGTCAGCATGGTCAACACAAGGGTGAATGTGCCATGGGAACTTCTCCCACCTTGCACCATCCTCACCTCCTTCCCCAAACACTCACTCGCTGAACTCAAAGACTCTCATGAAGCATCTGTGTGATGTGCCTGAGCACCGATGGGCCAAAATAAATGGATACCCTGACTATCTCTATTGCTATGATGAAATTTTTCTCCTGATGCTGTTGTCTCCAAACTTTGCCCAAGATGAAAAATGAAACAGAGAAGTGGAAGCATCTGTGTGTTTTCCTACTCACAACAGGAGAGCTGTTAAAAAAAACTGGAGCAACCTTCAGGGTCCACTGCAGAGGCTGGACTGGGGGGGGCAGGGACACTGCTCTGAGGGCCAGGTCACCTGGGTGGCCACCAGGGATGAAGTCAGAGCCTTTTGCTTTAGAAAGAGGCATTTTCTACCCCTACTTGCTCCTAGAATGTTCCTGGCCACATTGTTTCACGGCTGGAATTTCTTTTGCTGGATTTTTGTTTTTCAGATCTGACGCTGAACTTGCCTTTGCTTGTTTTCTTTTCTCCCTCTCAGGATCCCAAGTCCCAGGTAAGAGAAGTACCTAGGGAGTGAATGCCAGTAAACAGGTCAGCACTGACAGTCTCTATGATCAAACACATAAAGCTGGATTATTGGTGAATTTCATTTGCCAGGAGTGGCAACAGTATAATCACAGAAGTTCTTCCTCCATCATTGCACCTGCTTGTACAGCTCAAATTAAAACCTGAAACCCCCAAA
>NW_007106681.1:0-1211 GCF_000164805.1 Carlito syrichta
AACATTGATTATACTGGTAAATTTGTTGATGATGTATGCCCCTCCTTCCCCTAGCAGTTTCCCTAAACTGCCAATCCCATCCCCGTCCCCTGACAGTTTTCCATTACTGCCAAACACTTTCTCATAGTATTACAATTGGTCAGGCTCCCCTTATGAGTGAGATCATATGGTATTCTGTTCTTTGTTTCTGTGATAGACTATGTGTATCATTGACTCCAAATCTATCCAAATTGCTGCCAAGTCCATATATTTGTCCTTTATAGACGCATGATATTCCATTGTGTATATATACCACATTTTCTTTATCCAGTCCAGCTTCAATGGGCAATGTTGTTGGTTCCATATTTTTGCTGTTGTGAATAGAGCTGCAACAAACATACGTGTGCAGATATATCTTTTTGGTAGAATGATTTGAGTTCCTCTGGCTATATTCCCATTAGGGGAATTGCTGGGTCATATGGAAGATCAATTTCTAGTTCTTTTAAAAATGGCCACTTTGTCTTCCTAAGAGTTTACATAGTTTGCATTTCCACTAGCAGTGTAGAAGCCTTTCTTTTTCTCCACATCCTTGCCAGCATCTGTTGTTATTTGTATTTTAATGATGGCCATTCTTTTTTTTTTTTTGAGTTGGAGTCTCACTCTGTCACTCAGACTGGAGTGCAGTGGCCTCTCCAGGCCACTGCAGCCTCGACCTGCTGGGCTCCGGTGATTCTTCTACTTCAGCCTTTCAAGTAGCTGGAACTACAAGCGCGTGCTACCACACCCGGCTAATTTTTGATTTATTGTAGAGATGAGGTCTCGCCAAGTTGCCCAGGCGGATCTCGAAACCACGGGCTCCGGCAATCCACTCACCTCAGCCTCCCAAAGTGCTGGGATTATAGGCTGAGCCACTGAGCCCGGCCATGATGGCCATTCTTACTGGGCTTAGGTGGTATTTCAGTGTGGTTTTTGATTTGCATTTTTTTGATGATGCCTGAGGCTGAGCACTTTTTCAAGTGTCTGTTGGCTTCCCCAATATCTTCTTTTGAGAAGAGTCCATTTATCTCTTTCATCCACTTTTAAAAGAGACTGCTTGTTTCTTTTTTTGTTTTTCCTTTCGGGCATTTGAGTTCCTTGTACATCCTAGATGTTAGGCCTTTTTTCAAATATTCAATTCACAATATTTTGCATTCGGTGGTGTTCCCTGCTCTCTTGATGGATTGTTTCCTTTG
>NW_007106682.1:0-1371 GCF_000164805.1 Carlito syrichta
CTAGGGCCTTTGAGAAGTGATTAGGTCAAGAGGGCAGAGCCCTTATGAATTAGATTATCCTTTATAAAGGAGATCCTAGAGAACTTCCTTCTTCCTTCCACTGTTTGAGGTCACAGCAAAAAGACAGTTTTCTAAGAACCAGGAAGCTGCCAGATCCTTGATCTTCTACTTCCCAGCCTCCAGAGCTGTGAGAAATAGGTTTCTGAATTTAATAAGCTACCCAGTCAGTGGTATTTTGTTAGAGTAGCCTTAATGAACTGACAATCACAAGAACTTTGCTCTTCCTTTGGTGGAATCTGTTACTGCTATTTTTACAGTACATTTAAAAAGAATCAAGGAAGCATATGGCCTTTGGAGACAGGTGTGGTAACAGTTTCTGGTTCCTTTACATGTGTGCTATCAACCCTTCAGCAAATTAATTACCCTCCCTGAGCCTCAATTTCCCAATCTATAAAAATGAGCATAACAGGCACTTCCTGAAGAGGGTATGAATATTATACAAAAGAATGTGCAGTTTCCAGCAGAGCAATAAGCACACCATAGGTTTTTTGAGAGCTTCCTTCCCTTCCCCTCCCTTCCAAGCCCTGCTCATTTCCCTCCCTTCACTGCTGAAGAACTGCAGCAAAGGAATATCCAGTGCCTAAAGTCATTTTGGTGTTTGTTAGTTCTATGATGATATTCTCATTTTCATTCTTGACATTGGAGATGTGTGCTTTCTCTCTCCTTTTCTAAATCAGTCTGGATTAGGGGATTACCAATTTTATTCATCTTTCCTAAAAAACCAATTTTATTTGATGTTGTTAATTTCTCTTTTCATCACTTTTCTATCTTATTATTTGTATTCTTATCCCATACTTATTATTTTTTTCTTTCTACTTACTATAGGTATACTTTGTTCTACCCTATGGTGGAAACTTTGAGCACTGTTTTAAGTCCCCCCCCATATGAGTATTTACACTTAGGCATGTTCCTCTAAGTACTGCTTTAGCTGCTCCTCACAAATTTTATGTTATGTTTTTGGATCATTCAATTCATAATATTTTATCATTTTCCTTTTGATTTCTTCTTTTACCCATCATTGCTTAGAAATGTATTTTTAATTACTGAATAAAAAATATGAATGTTTGGGTATTTTCCAGGTAGCTTTTAAATATTTAATTTAGTTCCACTGTTGTGAGACAACATACCATGTCAAATTTCCAACATTTAAATTTTACTAAAACATGTTAGTGGTATCACATGTGGCTGAAAATTCCATGTGCACTTAAAAAGAATGTGTGTTCTGCAGTTCGTTTGTTGTAGCACTGAGTTGCCATCTGGTATCATTTCCTTTCAATATGAAGAATTTTCTCCAGTATTTTTTGTGGTGGA
>NW_007106683.1:0-869 GCF_000164805.1 Carlito syrichta
GACATCTGCTACTTCATGATCTCCAAGTATAATTAAGATGTTACATTAAATGACATAGACTTGTATGAAGATCTATGGATTGTAAAATGATCACATATCTATTGGCAAGATTGTGTTTTGAGGAAGGGAACTATGACAATTAATGAAAGTATATGTTTTTTTAAAAATACCAGCAAAGTGGTTGGAGAGAAAAGAACATATTTCAGATCAGTAGATGCATGCTAGCTGTCAAGATTTTACCCATTTGCAGCATCAGTTACAATTAAATCCTTTATCTAGTTATCCTTATTGATAGCCCTCTTCAAATCTCCAAAACCTGTCTGTTTTTGTACCAGCTGATCTGGGGTGCTAGAAGGAATGCAATTGGAATTGTGCCTTGCTAATTCCACATCTTTGGTGGTGTGGTAATGTCTGTGGCTTCACTAAGAATGCAATCAAAATTGACCCTTGAATGATGCGGGGGATTAAGGTCACTGACCTCCTGGGCAGTGGAAAATCTGCTTATAAATTTTGATTCCCCCAGTACTTAACTACTAATTGCCTACTATTGGTTAAAAACCTTTCCAATACCATATACAGTTGATGAACACATATTTTGTTTATGTATCTTCTACATATTATTGCAATAAAGTAAGCTAGAGGAAAGAACATAAGAAGAAATTCATGAGGAAGAGAAAATGTATGTATTATTCAGTAAGTGAAAGAGGATCACCATAAAGATTTTACTCTTGTCATTTTCACATTGAGTAGTCGAGAAGAAATGTGGAGGTCATGGCACAGGCAGTAGAAAATCGATGTGTAAGTGGTCTCATACAGCTCAACTCGTGTTGTTCAGAGTCAACTGTATCATTTGCTTTGGCATGGTCATA
>NW_007106684.1:0-338 GCF_000164805.1 Carlito syrichta
CAACCTTTCACTTTGAAAAGTGTGCAAAATACGTGATTGGATACTTTTCATAAGAAGAGATATGCCAGCCAGGAGACACATGAAAATTGCTCAGCCTCACTCATCATCAAAGACATGCAAATGAAACTAGTTTGAAATACCACATACCCCTTGAAGACAAACCATCATTAATAAAACAAACAATAAAAGATGCAGGTAAGGATTTGGGAAGAAATAATGCTTTTACACTGCATGTGGACTGAAAAGTAGAGCAACATCTTTGGAAAAATTGTGGTGGTTTGTAAAGGGACAAGATATTGACTTACCATGTGACTCAGTAATTCCACTGTTGAAAACAT
>NW_007106685.1:0-1044 GCF_000164805.1 Carlito syrichta
AAGGGCTGCTCCTGACTAGCCTCCGGAGTAACTAGAACTATAGGCATGCACCACCACGCCCAGCTAATTTTTAAAATTTTTTGTAGAAAATGCAAACATAGGTCTTGCTATTTTAGTCCAGGCTGATTTTGAACTCCTAGGCTCAAATGATTCTCCTGCCCAGCCTCCCAAAGCTCTGGGATTATATGTGTGAGCCACCATGCCAGGCCAAATCTATCTGTCTTAAATAACCATCTCCATATAAAATGCCTATAGGAATACTTTTTTTTCAGTTGGAGTCTCACTCTGTCACCCAGAATGGAGTGCAATGGCATGCTCCTAGCCACCACAGCCTTGACCTACTAGGCCTGGTGATCCTTCCGTCTCAGCCTTCCAAGTAACTGGAACTACAGGCACGTGCTACCACGCCCATCTAATTTTTGATTTATTGTAGAAACGGGGTCTCACCAAGTTGCCTGGGTGGGTCTTGAACCCGCGGGCTCTGGCAATCCACTCACCTCGGCCTCTCAAAGTGCTGGGATTACAGGCTGAGCCACAGAACCCAGCCCATTTTATATATCTTTAAAAAGTAATAAGTAATAATGTCAAACACATAAAAATTGAATAAGATCACATATGAAATTTCTAATTCTGAACTGTATCTTTTTCTGGACTTTTTTCTGGTATGTCCCAAATATGTCAGTAATTGCACAAGCCTCTAATTTGTTTTGGCTTTAAATCCCAGGCCCTACAATTTATGTAGAAGCAATTGACTGAAGCAGATATGAAATCCTCATTTCCTTGAAGAAAGAAAGAAAATCCATCTTTATAAAGCTCATAGTTATTTACAGGATATGGCAGCACTTACTTAACATTCTTTGACTCAAGAAATTAATAAAACTCATTACTTGTACTACACAAGTTTTATATATTGGCAATATTTTTATTTTCACTTTTTATTATGTATTTCATGCCTGTTACTTTTCTACCTAATATCTACTCTCATTCTTACTCATTTACTGAGAAAGTACTTATATAACATTTGCTATGTACCAGATACTGTTC
>NW_007106686.1:0-667 GCF_000164805.1 Carlito syrichta
GTCCTCTACACCACAAACATGGCCCACAGATTACACTTGTGTTTACAGTGTGACTGAAACATTGGCACGATTGCTTGAGAAAAAGTAGACTGTGATTATGTATACAACCCAAGAACATCCCTATAGAAAAACTCTTCCTTGTGCAATGCCCTTGGGTCCCCTCCAACTGTGGCAGCTTTTCTGTCCTCTCAACAAATCCTGCTTTCCAAAAAAAAAAAAGAGAAAGAAAACTCTCCCTTGGAGATATTGACACAAGTGCATTTTGAGAGTGCTGTAACCAGGAAGTAGTGCTGGGTTGTCCTGAGATTGAGGTTGTTCTGTTCACTGATACTGATGGCTGAATTCATTGAAGGAGGTGAGCTTATCAGATGGGCTTAGCACAGGTGCCCCAACAACCTGTCCCTTCTAAAGCTATCTACCACTTCACGGGAAGTACTACATTGCATGTTGTGATAAAGAAAATAGTATCTTTTTAAAAGAATCAAAGAGCATGTTTCTAGTTAAAATTGTGGGAAATCTATAGGCCCTTGAAACCACGATCTGTTCCTAGGCAGGATATTAAGGATGTGGAATTGTCTAAGTTCCCAAAGACTGTAATTCCTCCCATATAATTGCACTTTTTCTTTTTTGTTTGTTTGTTTTTGAGTTGGAGTCTCACTCTGCCCAG
>NW_007106687.1:0-814 GCF_000164805.1 Carlito syrichta
GGGCTCGCTGCCCAGGCGAGTCTCGAACCCGCGGGCTCAGGCAATCCACTCACTTCAGCCTCCCAAAGGCGCGGGATTACAGGCTGATCCACCAAGCCCAGCTAAAAAATCATTTTTAATTGTGGTAAAACACACATGATAAAAAATTTACATCTTAAACATTTTATGTGTGTAATTCAGGGGCACTGAGGGCATTCATATTCTTGTATAACCACCAACACCTCCCATCTCCAGAACTCTATCTTAGAAAATGAAAAGTATGGACTCATTAAACAATAACTCCACATTCACACCTCCCCTGACTTCTGGAAGATACCATTCTACTTTTTTGTCTCCATAAACTTGACTATCCTAGGTACCTCACATAAGTAAAATCGTACAAAAGTTGTCTTTCTGTGTCTGGCTTATTTCACCTAGCATAATGTCCTCAAAGTTTACTAATGTTGTAGCATGCCAGTATTTTCTTTTCTTTTAAGTTGAATAACATTCCTATTGTATGTATATACCACATTTTGTTTCATCCATTAATGGACACAAGTTACTTCCACTTCTTGGCTATTGTGAAGAAGGCTGCTATGAAGATGGATGTACAAATTTCTCTTTTAGACTTTCATTTCTTTGGCACATATGCCCAGAAGTAGAGCGGCATGAAAATTCTGTGTTTAATTTCTTGAGGAATTGCCACATTGTTTTCCATAGTAGCTGTACCATTTTACACTCCCACCGACAATGTACAGTGCTCCATTTCTCCTCATTTTTGGCACTACTTGCTATTTTCCGATTAGTTTTGTTGTTGTTTGCTAGTATGGCATGA
>NW_007106688.1:0-748 GCF_000164805.1 Carlito syrichta
AAGCCTCACATAAGTGGGATCCCACAGGATGTGTCCTTCTGTGGCTTCTTCCACTTAGCACAGTGTCTCCGGTGTTCACCCGTGGTGTCACAAGTAGCAGGATTTCTTTCTTTCTTTAAGGCTGAATGGCATCCTGTCACATGTTTGGACACAATTTCTGCATCTACTCATCCTTTGGTTGACATTTCGTCTGCTTCCACACTTAGTTATTGTAGTGAGTGCCACAATGAACTTGGAATTTCTCCAATCAAAAGACAGAGAGTGGCTGAATGAATTAAAACAAAACAAACAACAACAACAAAAAACTATAAGCTGTGTACAAGAGACTCATTTTAGATGTAAGGATGCTCATAGCCTGAAAGCGAAGGGATGGGGAAAGACATCAGATGAAAAAAGAGATGGAGGTGGCAATACTTGGATCAGACAAGACACATGGAGAGGAGCACTCTGTGATCCAGCCATCCCACTTTTGGGAGTTTATCCAAATCTCTCTCCTGCTCTTCTTTTAAAGATACTTGTTGTTACTTTCAAGGCTCAACTTAAAAGTCCAGATGATCTCACTTGTAACATAATTACACCTGCAAAATCTCATTTACCAAATAAGGTCATGCTCACAGCTTCCAGGGTTAAGGCGTATTCTTTGGGGCCACCCTTCAACCCACCCGCTTGGTGAGTCCTGCGAGTGTCTAAGCTCCCCCGTGCTCTCGTCTGGATGCTGGCTCACCGTTCTCTTCCTCTCTGGGTTCTC
>NW_007106689.1:0-801 GCF_000164805.1 Carlito syrichta
GCATCTCTTTCTTTCTTGACTTGCCAGGGAGTGATTTGTGTTCTGAGAGAGAGCCTCAGCCTGGGCTGGCTGGTTTTGATAGATGCCTGAGTCCTCTGCCAGCAACTTTTGACTTTTTGGCAAGGACTATTCCATGAAATTGACCGAACCACGAAGAGACCTGAGATGGTTGTTCTTCTTCTCCACCCCATGTGCCTTCCTCTTTGAGGCAGGGCAGAGTGTTTTGCACAGCAGGAGCTGCTGGTCTCCTTGCAGTAGCCTGAGCCCCAGGCCTAAGAACAACAGCATGGCCCACGCTTAGCTCTTCCATTAAAAATCACTGCTGGAAAGACACTGACTGGGGTTGGGTTTGTACACAATGCCCCCTCCACGCACATCTATTCAGCACACACTGAGCAGGATATGCTACCAGGTCTGAAAGGCGGTGGTGCGCAGCGAGACTCAACACACTTTGAGGCCAAGAGATTTATTAGAGCAGCGGCTACAGAAAGAGGGAAGAGGGTCTGTAACCGCCTGGTAAGGGAGGGAGAGTGAGAGGGTGACAGCGAGAGAAGTCTGTATTTATCAGTTAGGGAGGGGGTGGCCAGTGCTGTATTAGGGTCTTTATTGGAGGGGGCTATGAGGTAGTATTCCTATAGGGAGATAATATTTGTGTATAGGCTTAAGTTTCACATGCACGGGAAAAGCAGGAGCTTAGGGCCTTTGTTGTCTTTGTTTGGTTCCATATAGTGTTTAGCGCCATCTCGGGAGACACCCTTCTGACTGTTTCCTGCATCTTTCAAGGTCCATGGAAGAGGAAAC
>NW_007106690.1:0-1105 GCF_000164805.1 Carlito syrichta
ACCATAAATTCTCCAGACAGAAATTCACAATTTTATCTGCACATGCAGAGTTCCCAAATAGCACACATCTGTATTCAAAATGACTGTAAAAAGTGACCACCCTCCATGTAGAAACTGGTCAGTGTGCTAGATCAGCAAAGGAAATTCAGACTCTGAGAAAGTTGTAAATGAGCAGATTTCTTTGACTATTTAGCTTGGTGGAGAAGGTCACAGATAAAAGTTTTCTGTGACTAGATTTTATTTTTGCCTAATCACTGCAAAATGTACTTTGCACTTTTCTAATCATTTTGGTTGTACTGGAGAAGAAGACGTTTCAGCGTGGACTCTACTGGGAATTCTTTCTGAAGGGACACCTTGTAAATCTCTCATTCTCGCAGCCAGGACAAAATGTGACTGATCTTTTTCCATAGTGTGAGATCGAAAGGTGGCAGGGCCTCTCTCAGAGAAGTAGGCTTTCCTTCAAAACTACAAGAAAAGTTAAAACAAAACCCATCAGGCTCTCTCTGTCTCTCTGCTCCTGCATGGTTGGTGGGGATTGATTCCTGCACCTCCTTTGGGGAATGAGGTTTCTTGGGGTCACCAGGGCAGTGAGTTATCCTGTGGGGAGCAACATAAGAGGGGGCTATCTTCCCCAGGACCCCACATGACCCCACACAACTCTCCAGCAGCCCAAAGTTGGAGCCTGGATTTCACAGTCAGACCCAGGAAAATGGATCATTTGAGCTAGCAGACAGGTCAATGCCCCTGCAGAGAATTAAATGTGCAGCCACTTCCCCCCACAGCTGACACCCACTGGAAGGGAGGAGTAAGAGGACACAATTTATGTTAAGCCACTGGACACTGTTTTCTCTAATCCTCCATTACTTAGCACAAGAAGAAAAGAGTGCAAATGAATGAAAACTTTGGCAACTTACAAAAGTAAAACCAAATACCACTTCAGATGCCAAAAATGATTTCAACTTAATTTTTGCTTATGCTCAAAACTGCACAATCGCCATGAGGCGACCTCTTCAACCCATGTGATCCCTATTGTTTGGATTATTTTTATTCGCTAGATATGGCTTTACAGGATTCCCTCTGGAAAACTTGGGATACAATTACCTCA
>NW_007106691.1:0-1388 GCF_000164805.1 Carlito syrichta
CGCCAGAGCAGAAAACCAGTATGCTGTTTGGGGCATTCCAGCAAGTGCAAAAAATTGCACTCAGCGTCCTTCCTACTGCCTGGTCTTTATGACTCCTAGCTTAAAAATGAAACTCTTGATGTCTTTGAATACCATCTGACAGGTATTCAAAGGCATCAAGAGCTTTGTTGGCCTAAAGAAAACAGTCCACCACTCATTAGGTGTTTTTGACAGCCCATGCAGTTATTGAAATAAATATTTGTGTGCCACGCTATGTCTCTTTACTGAGGCCCTTCTCTGTCAAACACAACTGAGCAAAATTCATCTTTTTTAATTTGTGGGGCCAATTTTGGGTGACTTCCATTGTATGGGCTCTGAGGTCTGTTTTTTTTAAGTACTGTCACTTTGTGATTCTAGGGATTACTGTTGATCTTCCCTTGATTTTTCTTCATTCGTGACAGGTCACTTTCCTCTTTCTTTAATTCCATTATTCAGTGATAGAGGAAGAAGCTTCCACTTCTGTTATTTGCTCAGTCTGTTCTCCTTCCCTGAGCAGGGACTTTGATGGTCTTATTTTGAGATGGGACTGGAAGTGAGAAGTTGTGCTGTGTCTTTGCAGTCAAGGTTGAATAGGGTGTATTGTGGGGCACTAGATTCAGAAGCTACTTTCAGACTGCATGTCTAACGTTTGGGGTGTAGGACCCTGAGACCAGCTTCCCACCATCTCACATATGTCCATGCAATGGAGACATATGAGTATCCCCCCCTTCTCTGGCTAGGTCTTCCTCCTCTGATTGAACCCATTGTCCCATGAATTTGCCAGAATGGGGGATGGGGTGACTGGGACTCTGCACTGGCCCTGTCCTTCCAGGGAGCATTCACTCAAAGTGATGTCCTTTGGGTTTGTGATTATCAATCCCAGAGAGATGTGGATTTCACTTCTAAGTCCCAGGGCACTGATCTGCTGCCCAATGGTGGGCATGCTAGAGCATTTCCTGCCCAGGTTCCAGTGTAACAGCAATAGTGGCACCTCTGTGTCTGTCCCTCTGCTAGATATCAGCATCCATTTCTCTCACTGCACTCTCACTTTAGCCACTGCTAATGTTGACCTGGCATCAAAGATGGTGGTGGGACTGGGTGCTAGGCGCTGAGCCCCAGCTGCTCCCTGTGGCTTCTTTTAGAGAAGGGTCCCATTGACTCCCCAAAATGGCACTTGCTCCAACACTGCTGCAAGAAGGTCTGGGGTCAGAACAGGAGGAATTGTAACCGCTTTACCTGGCGAGCTCAGGTCACTTGTTTCTGAGTTCATAGTCAGACACTCGCACATTCACTTAGACACACACACACACACACTCACACACACATGCTAATTCGTCCTTGCACACACTCACTTAAACAGAGACTCATAC
>NW_007106692.1:0-743 GCF_000164805.1 Carlito syrichta
GAGGTGTGATGAGCTTCCCAGGTGACTACCACACCCACATGCCAGGAGGGTGGCATGCCCATCCACAGGGACCTCACCCTGGCACCACATTACCCACATTCTACCCAAGTCCTTTATAACCAATGAGCAGCTGTGTGTGGTGTTTCCCTGAGTTCTGGGAGCCAGCCTCGAAGAATTCTGGGACCAAGGAGGAGGCTGGGGAGCCCCTGATTTACAGCCGATAGGTTACAGGGACAGGAAACCAGGGCCCCATGACCACCATCTGGAGCAGGCCACCTTGTGGGCTGAGCTCGTCACCATGGGATGTGACGTGTCTTCCAAGGAGGCAGGATCAGCAAGAAACTTGCAGGACAGCTGGTTGGTGTCTGGTGTCAGAGGTGTCCTGGATGAGGGCAGGGAGACACAGTGTGGGTTTCCCTCCCTGAAAAACAGACAGAAGGGTAGGAACCAGGCACACCAGGCTGTGGACTGCAGTCATTTATGTGACATGCCTAGAACAGGCAAATCCACAAGCTGACGGGGTCCTGGTCAACAGGGGCTGGGGGAGGGGAGGGTTTTCTGATGGTGCACTGAAGGCCAGAACTTTCAGGATTAGCCCGGGGTGGGACAGTGGGAATGTACTGAATGCCCCTGAAATATGCACTTTATTTATGTATTCATTTATTTTGAGTGGGAGTCTCTGTTGCCCAGCTGGAGTACAGTGGCATGATCACAGCTACTGCAGATTTCCGGGTTCAGGTGAG
>NW_007106693.1:0-855 GCF_000164805.1 Carlito syrichta
TTTGCGACAGTTTAGCGAGTGTCACACAGTTCCCAGTGGCCGAGACCCGCGGGATCATGCACAATTGTTACCCTGGTGCCTTGGGTTTCAGGTTAAGACATTGGGGGGTCTACCTGTGGCGACCCCACTGCTCCCAAGGCCCCAGCTCCTGGGTGCCCAGTCTGTACCATCATGCCAAGCAGGGTCAGGCAGCCCCCCATTGACCCCAGGTTAGAATAGTGCACCTTAAGTGCCCCAAGGGCATGGGGCTGCAGGGACTGCAGTGAGCATGGCGCTGCAGGCAGGACAAGCTGAGGCAGGTGGCGGGAGGACATGCCTGGAGCGACTCCAGGGAAAACCCTGAAGGAAAGGTCCAGAAGCACAGGAGGGCCGGAGTGAGTGCCTGGGCTGCCTAGGGATGGCGCTCCCCTGAGCACTGCAGGCAGAGCGGATCTTACCTCGGGTACTAGGCAGAGAAACAGGCCACGGTATCCAGGCCTGGAGTGCCTTGAGGATGCCGTCCCCAGTGTGGAAGGACGCGAATTGCCTCCAGTGTGGAAGGACGCGAATCGCATGCGTGTGCACAACCTATGTATTTTATAAACCTCCCCTTAATTAACCAGAAAATTTTCATTATGCCTCCAATGTGAACCAAGGCAGTGGCACGAGAACTTCCAGGGCTCATAATTTGATATCATCCGATGATTGCTCAGGGGCAGAGGTACAGTCGCTGTGCCAGCGGCACTTGTATGTATTTGTTTTTCTGCCATGTTTCTGTAGGCCTCCATCATTCAGTTTTTAAATAGTTTGTGCTTGTATTTCACCTGTCCATAATCAATGCCATCCCCGAGCAAGGCGATGTAAATTCTCAAGTAC
>NW_007106694.1:0-818 GCF_000164805.1 Carlito syrichta
AGTACAAAAAACTATTTTATTAAGGAAATTATAGGCTAAAGTATAAATGTATTTGTTCAAATATTAGGTTAAAAATAGCGACACAATGTCAGTAAAATTGGCAATTACACTTTTAAAAATATTACTTTTACATATATTAGGGAAACAGTGTGACCTGTTGGTTGATTGGTCATCTTTTATATTTTATGTTGAAGAGCACAAGGCTAACATCAGATGTGATGGAGAACTATGGTACATAAAACTGTAAGCAACTATATGAAATAAGAATTGCCTTTATATGTCTTCTGTGACTTTGCTTGAGTAAGATAAAGTCTTATAGTTAGTTACAATACCTTGTTTCTTTGTGTGTTTGACTAGTTGTGTTTTGACTTATTTGTCAGAGCAGATAAGATCAAATAAGGCCTGAGTGCCATTGGCTTAGCTTAGATAACTTGATTCTAAATTACTTCATCATGGTATATCAGGGAGAACCAAAAAACAAAAAAAACAATTTTATAAGAAATGTGCTTTTATTCTTTAGTCATCCTTAAGATACTCTCTGTTTCATGCAGTACACCTGTTAAGACACTTTTTCCACAGACTCATTAATTTTGATGCCTTTTAGTACTTCTGTTGCTTTTTATTTCACCTCTTCCACATCAGCAAAATGTTTCCCTTTGAGGACTTTTTTTCATTTGGGAAAACAAAAAATAGTTGCTCAGGATAAGATTGGGTGAATAGGGAAGGTGGGGCACAGGGGTCATGCAGGTTGTGTTCAAAAACTGCTGAACATTAAGTGCAGTGTGGACAAGTGTGCTCAAATCACTCATTATGAAAGA
>NW_007106695.1:0-1132 GCF_000164805.1 Carlito syrichta
TTCCAAGTAGCTGGAATTATAGGCGCGCGCTACCACGCCGGCTGATTTTTTTTTTTTTTTTTACTTTATTGTAGAAAATGAGGTCTTGTCAAGTGGCCCAGGAGGGTCTCAAACACACGGGCTCAGGCAATCAACTCACCTCAGCCTCCTAAAAGCGCGGGATTACAGGCTGAGCCACTGAGCCCAGCTTTGTCATTGTATTTTTATAAGTAGTAAGATCTCAGATAACCAGAGAACTTACCATACTAAATTTCAACTTTTTTTTTTTTTTTTTTAGTTGGAGTCTCACTCTGTCGCCCAGACTGGAGTGCAGTGTCCGCTCCTGGCCACCGCAGCCTCGACCTGCTGGGCTCCAGCAATCCTTCCGCCTCAGCCTTACAAGTAGCCGGAATTACAGGCATGCGCTACCATGCCCGTCTGATTTTTTGATTTATTGTAGAGATGAGGTCTCCCTGCCCAGGCGGGTCTCGAACCAGTGGGCTCAGGCAATCCACTAACCTCAGCCTCCCAGAGGCGTGGGATTACAGGCTGAGCCACCGAGCCCAGCTAACTACTTTTTCAACTTAATTTTTTTTATTTCAACACTGTGGGGTGCAATTCAGAATTAGGTACACAAATATTTATTGTGCAGGTACCCTTATTGATGAGGTGTCCCACCATTCCCCATTTCTACTACTATAAATCCCACCTCCCTGCCCCACTACCTTCCCCAGTTTCCTGCTACTCTCAATCATTTTCTTATAGTATTAAAGTAGTTGTCCAAGGTCCACTGATGAGTGAGCACATTTGAGGAACATCTTCGCATTCCTGTGCCTCTCCACCAGCTGCTGGCAATCACCATTCTACCCTTTTCTTCTTTAATTTTAGCTTTTTCTTTCATTTTTTAAGTTCACCCATGTTATCACACATAAGAAAATATTTTCTTGTTTTTAAAATCTATGCTAAACAGTTTTCAACTGTGTGTCTGTGCGCGTACGCACGCGCTCCTATGCATACATGTGTTGCATGTTCTTTATTGGTTCATTCATTGGTGGACACTTAGATTATTTCCAAGTCTTGACTATTGAAAATAAAGCTGCATGACTGTAAGAGTGCTGATACTGATTTTAGATCTGATTTTATTTTATTTTTT
>NW_007106696.1:0-874 GCF_000164805.1 Carlito syrichta
AACAAAACAAAACAAATGAAGACAATGATAAGGTGAGAATATCTCCTAACATGATACAACTATCAGTCATTCAACTGAAAATGCACTAATTCTTTTCCCAGAAGAGAAAGTAAAGTCCTTGCTGTGGTCTGAATATTCGTGTCTCCTCCAAAATTCATGGTGGAACTCAGATCCCAAAGCAACAGTAGTAAGAGGTAGGATCTTTTAGGAGGTGATTAAGTCATGCGAGCTCCAACCTAATAAAGGGATTAATGCCTTGTAAAAGGGCTGCAGGGATGAGCTGGTCACTTTTGCCTTTCTGCTCTCCCACTATGTGAAAAGACAGCAAGAAAACCCTCCAAATGCTGATGCCGTTGTCTTGGACTTCTCAGCCTCCAAAAACGAAATGTAATTTTCTGTTCCTTATAAATTACCCAGTCTCAGATGACTTGATATAGCAGCACCAATAAATGAAGACAGTCCTTCGTTTATTCTTCTTATATCCAATAACTTAATACTATGACATAAATAAGAGAGAAAGAAAACAGATATTTGGTTAACACACACACGTGTTCAGAATAAAATAAGGAGGAAATACTCTGACAATTTCAGTCCCGGTTTCTGTTACTGGTCACATAATCATAGCTGCCATTTGGAACTACCTTTGTTTGCTGCTCATTCTGTATTCCCTTTCTCTTCAGCAGGAACTCCAGCTGGTTGTGGTTCTTCACCTTACAGGGTGATCCAAACCCAATCTTTGTTTCTGAAAGGACTGGGCCTGGGTTGGATTTAGTTTTGCCCTGAACTTACTCCTAGAGCATGGGGATAGTAAGAGACACTCTGAGAGATCTCCTGTATTCCAGATGTACTCTTTTTTGTTTTGTTTTTGTTTTTG
>NW_007106697.1:0-1039 GCF_000164805.1 Carlito syrichta
CTGACTCTACATACATATGCATGTAGCATACGTACACATGTGTATTCATATTTGGAGGTGTTTTCTAAATAGGAAGAGGCAATGAACAACCATGTTGTTCTTTCAGACTTGATCCCCAAAACTTTTCCTTTCTTCCATTTATGGTGGAATCTAGGAAAGAAAATACCGTCATTAATAGAAGCTGTGATAATGACACAGGAATACAAGAACTTTGTACTTGCAAATTAATCTATGGGCTTTTTGACTGTGTCTATTACCAAAATCGCTATGCTTTAATCATAAAACACAAACAAGGAAATATGATCCTTGTCTGTCCCGCAGGTCTAGCTCATGTGAGAAAAAAAGTCTAATCAATAGTCTGCAAATGTGTACAAAAATATAGTTAGAATGAATAAGGCCTAGTATTCGATTGAGAAAAGGCTGGCTATAAAAAACAACATTCCCTATTTTAAAATATCGAAAAGAGTGGAATGAGAATGCTCTTTGCATAAAGAAATAATAAATGCTTGAGGTGATACACATCCCAATTGAACTGATTTGATGATTAATCCTTGTATGCTTGTATCCAACATCACATGTGCCCCATAAATTTATAAATCTATCATATAATTCATGTACCCATAAATATAAAAAAATTAAAAATTGAGATCTATATCAAATTCAATGTAGTCTAATCAATTAAACAGTATTTAGTCATTATTTAATAGTTTGGGGGTATTTTTTAATTCTGCATTCTCAGGCTCTTAAAAATTATTTGTCCTTTAAATGTATTGAAAACTTTAATCAGTTATATTGAGAGATATCTGACAGGATGTTTCTTCAATTTTTTTTTTTTTTGAGTTGGAGTCTCACTTTGTCGTCCAGACTGGAGTGCAGTGGCCACTCCCGGCCACCGCAGCCTCGACCTGCTGGGCTCCAGCGATCCTTCCTTCTCAGCCTTCCGAGTAGCCGGAATTACAGGTGCGCGCTATCATGCCTGGCTAATTTTTTGATTTTATTGTAGAGATGAGAACTCGCCTGGCCCAGGCGGGTCTCGAAT
>NW_007106698.1:0-1201 GCF_000164805.1 Carlito syrichta
AGTCTCACTCTGTCACCCAGACTGGAGTACAGTGGCCGCTCCTGGCCACTGCAGCCTCAACCTGCTGGGCTGCGATGATCCTTCCACCTCAGCCTTCCAAGTACCTGGAACTAAAGGCACATGCTACCACTCCTGGCTAATTTTTTGATTTATTTTAGAGATGAGGTTTCACCAAGTTGCCCAGGCAGGTCTCGAACCTGAGGGCTCAGGCAATCCACTCATCTCAGCCTAACAAAGTGTGGGATTACAGGCTGAGGCACCAAACCCGGCTATCATGTGGTTCTTGTTTTTACATTTGTTGATGTATTCAATTACGTTTATGGTTCTGCATATATTGAACCAACCTTGCATCCTGGGGATGAAGCCTACTTGGTCATGACAAATGATTTTTGAGATGTGTTGTTAGATCTGATTTGCTAGAATGTTTTAAAAATTTTTGCATAGATGTTCACCAGGGACATTGGCCTGTAGTTCTCTTTCTTTGTTGGGTATTTGCCCAGTTTGGGTATCAGTGTGATGTTAACTTCATAAAATGATTTGGGGAGAGTTCTATCTTACTCAATTGCCTGAAATACTTCCAATAGGATTGGTATCAGCTACCTGTATGTTTTGAAGAGTTCCAAATGGAAAGCCATCTGTTCCAGGGCTTTTGTTTGTAGGTAGTTGTCTTATGACAAAGTCAATTTCCTGGGTTCTTATTGGTTTATTCAGTGTCTCAATGTCTTCTTGTTTCAACATTGGTAGGTTGTGCAATGTCAGAAATTCCTACATTTTATTTAGATTTTCAAGTTTGTTTCCATACTAATCTCTGATAATCTTTTGTAATTCTTCAGAGTCTGTTGTGACTTGATCTTTTGCATTTCTGATTTTGTTTATTTGAATATTGTCTCTCTTTCTCTTGCTCATTCTGGCTAGGGGTCTATCAATCTATTCTGGTTATGGTCTATCAGTCTTGCTTATTCTTTGAAAGAATGAGCTTTGGCTGGGCTCGGTGGCTCAGCCTGTAATCTAAGCACTTTGGGAGGCTGAGGTGAGTGGATTGCCTGAGCCCGTGGGTTCGAGACCTGCCTGGGCAACTTGACGAGACCTCATCTCTACAACAAATCAAAAATTAGCTAGGCGTGGTAGTGCGCACCTGTAGTTCCAGCTACTCAGAAGGCTGAGGTGGAAGGATTGCTGGAGCCCAGCAGGTCAAGGCTAC
>NW_007106699.1:0-771 GCF_000164805.1 Carlito syrichta
AGAATCCTCTAAACGAGGTAGTCTTTTTTTTTAATTGAGTTGGAATCTCACTCTTTCACCCAGAGTTGAGGGCAGAGGGTTGCTCACAGCCACCACAGCCTCGACCTGCTGGGTTCTAGCGATCATTCTGCCTGTGCCTTCTAAGTAGCCGGAATTACAGGGGCCTGCTCCCACGCGTGGCTTATTTTTTGATTTATTGTAGAGATGAGGCCTTGCTGCCCAGGTGGCTCTCGAACCTGCAGACTCAGGCAAACCACTCACCTAAGCCTCCCAAATGTGCAGGATTACAGGCTGAGCCATTGAGTCCGGCCGACTTTCTTTTAAAGCAGTCTTTATTGAGAGGACCAAGAAGCAATCAAACTGGGAGGAGACTCGAGGGGGTTGGCCTAGAGGTAGTCTTTTATTATTATGGTCATGGAGTCCTGTTGGAGCTTGGTTATAGCACAACCAAATAATATTTTAGCACTTTCTTTAGTTTAGAAACTTATGGATGTTTTTATTATTGTTTAACAGCCATTGAGTAGTTTTTCCTACAGGATTTGAATATTTCTTTTGCTAAGATCATAAACAATTTTGTAGAATTTTCAATTATCTAAATTTTTATACTAACGCAGATCCCAAATACTTACTACTTTGTAAATCTCCATGATATTTTGGTTTATACATATTGGGCCCCAAATTCTCTTTTTTCTGTGTCCCTCATTTTAAAGGCTTGGTGATTAAAATTATCAGAATAATTGGATACTTTCTTGCAGAGTACAGCATTATGTC
>NW_007106700.1:0-1380 GCF_000164805.1 Carlito syrichta
TCTGTTACTATCCATTCCATTCCATTCCATTCCATTCCACTCCATTCCGTTACTTTCCATTCCATTCCATTCCATTCCATTCCATTTCGTTACTCTCTATTCCATTCCATTCTGTTACTCTCCGTTACATTACATTCCATTACTCTCCATTCCATTGCGTTACTCTCCATTCCATTCCATTCCATTCCATTTCTTCCCATTCCATTCCACTCCGTCACTCTCTATTCCATTCCATTCCATTCCATTGCATTCCAGTCCATTTTGTTACTCTCCTTTCCATTCCATTCCTTTCCATTCAGTTACTTTCCATTCCATTAAATTCCTTTCCTTTCACTTACAATCCATTTCATTCCATTCTATTCCATTACTCTCCATTCCATTTCATTCCATTCCATTCCGTTACTCTCCATTCCATTCCGTTACTCTCCACTGCATTCCATTCCCTTCCATGCCGTTATTCTCCATTCCGTTACTCTCCATTCCATTCAATTCAATTCCATTCCGTTACTATCTATTCCATTCCATTTCATTTCATTCCGTCCAATCCATTCCGTTATTCTCCATTCCATTACTTTCCATTCCGGTACTCTCCACTCCATCCCATTCCATTAAATTCCATTCAGTTACTCTCTATTACATTCCATTCAATTCTATTCAGTTACTCTCCATTCCATTCCATCCATTACTCTCCATTCCTTTCCATTCCATTCCATTCCATTCCATTCCTCTCTATTCCATTCCATTCCATTCCATTACGTTCCATTCCATTCCATTCCATTTCATTACTCTCCTTTCCATTCCATTCTATTCCCTTCCTTTCCATTCCTCTCCAGTCCATTCTGTTACTCTCCATTCCATTACGTTACTCTCCCTTCCATTCCAATCCATTCCATTCTGTTGCTCTACTTTCCATTCCATTTCATTCCATTCCATTTCTCTCCATTTCATTTCATTCCATTCCATTCACTTCCGTTACTCTACATTCCATTCCATTCCATTTCATTCCTTTACTCTCTATTCCATTCCATTGCACTCCATTCCATTCCTTTACTCTCAATTCCATTCCATTCCTTCCATTCTGTTACTCACCATTCCATTCCGTTCCATTGCATTCCATTCAATTACTCTCCATTCCATTCCATTCCATTCCATTCCACTCCATTCCATTATTCTCCATTCCATTCTATTCCGCTATATTCCATTCCATTCCGTTACTCTCCAGTTCCATTCCATTACTCTCCTTTCTATTCTGTTACTCTCTATTCCATCCCATTCTCTTTCATTCCATTCCATTATGTTATTTCCATTCCATTCAATACCATTCCATTCCATTCCATTTGTTGCTCTCTATTCCCTTCCATTCTATTCCATTCTATTCCA
>NW_007106701.1:0-1126 GCF_000164805.1 Carlito syrichta
ACACCTTGGTTTGAGCCCAGGAAGATATTCATTGGACTTCAGACCTGTGTAATTGTAAGACATTACATTTGTGTTGTTTCAAACCACTGAGCTTGTGGCAATTTAGGCCCTAAACGTGTGTGAGAAGCAAAATCAGAGAGGAAGGCCACATCTGACCTAGAGAGCTGAACGAAGGATGAAAGGAATGGGAATAAAAACATTTTAAGGAACGAGAGCAAGCTCAGTGAGAATACCTAATGCAAAAGGTTTATAGGGTAAATCTTTCTGAAGAAATTCTGCTCTCATTGTAAACCCCACCCTAAGATTGTGTTCTGGGAAGCCTGATTTGAGCCAAGTGAGAACATCTAAAGACAATCGGAATAAAAGTCACAGTGTGGGGCACTCCTCATGGTTTCTGCCCTCTGTTGCAGTCCAAGGTCAGCATGGTCTGTGCTTGAAACAAAGAGGCATTCTACAAAGCCCTGTGACAAAACCCATGGCCAGGCTTCAGGAAAATAATAGCTGGCCACTGAGAGATTAAAACAAATGAGATCAGTTTCCTCATTTCTCCCAGTGCGTCTAGGCAATGAAAACAGGTCACAAAACAAAAAGTGGAATGAAACACTTTAAGAACTCTTAAGGGAAGTACCTTGATACCATAATTTCCTCTATGAATTAAGAGTAAAGTTAAATAAAGAATGGATATCATAAACACATTTGCTTATATTGTTGCCCATCAATTATGGTCATATAATACAAACTTAGTGGTTGTTGAGAAGGGAAGTTCTGAGGAAAAGGAGTGTATTTTTTATTCTTGTAAAGAACTGAAAGTCCATGCAAAAGGAACAAAAAGACTTTGATACAACATGAAGAAAAGAAGCAGTTTGAGTTTCATTTAATATTTTGTCTTGTAATGATACAGAGCTGGAATTAACTTTCTATATACAAACTAAATTAAAATGACTGGACTGTCAATTTAAAAATAACTCACTGAGGTTTGTAAATGTTTTAACATCTGTTTCATAATTTAACTCTCAAACGAAATTATCCTAGACTTGAGCCTATACTACTAAATGAAGCCTACTCATTCTGTGTGCTGTTTTGGAATCTTAAAATAACGGTATACAAATAAAAGCTTAGAAGTCAT
>NW_007106702.1:0-1052 GCF_000164805.1 Carlito syrichta
TAAATAAAAGAAAAGAGAGAGGGAGAAAAAGAAGCCTAGGGCCTGATGACTCCACAGCTGAATTTTTCCAAGCAGTTAAAAAACAAATATCAGTTTAATCCAAACTCTTCACAAAAATGGAAGAGGAGGGAATAATTCCCAACTGACTATATGAGGCCAGAATTACTCTGATAGCCAAACAAGACAGACACACACAAAGAAAAATCAACCAAAGAAAACCACAGGCAAATATTGCTGATGAACACAGGCATAACAAGACTTAGCAAAAAACCAATAAGTTAAATTCAACACTATATTTTTGCATATTGTTAGAAATAGCAATTGAATTGGATTTTGGCCTTTTCTATATTGATTAATAAAGGGGATAAGTTTCTTAATTATATTCTCTACTATTGCAATCATATAACCTTAATTTTTTAATAGAGTAAGCACATTAAAATAATAATAAAATTGATCTTTTTGTGCTTAATATCTGGCTAAAGAAACAAAATTTCTGGCATTTAGATGAAGGTAAATACTAACTTAATTATCAGGATATTATATTTTAACTTCATTTGAGCTTAGTTGTATGTATTTCCAAAAAGTAGCTTGTTTTATCTCTTTTATTGCAGTATATAAAGTCATATTAGGATAGGCATTAATTTGGTTTTGATAAAAATTTGGTTTTCTACATGTAACCATGTTAATGTACAATATTCATTTTTCATCATTTTCTGATGACACTCAAATATGTTTTTCAAACTTGTGGATGAACATTTGTATTGTTTAGAGTACTTAGCTATGAAACTATGATGCCATAAGTATTATAGTCCATGTCTTTTCATTTCATAGAGGATGATTTCTTTCAAATGTATTCCTAAGGTGCAGTTTCTATACTGTAGCACTGTTAGCACATGAACAGCTAACACCAAAGTGTTTCACAAATGTAAGGTCTAACTTATACTTCTAGCAGTATGAACATACACAATGCCTCTTTCTACATGATTTTTCCAACATTATACATTTTTTATTTTTAAAGGTTTTTTTTTTATTTTTTGGTTTCATTGTTAGAG
>NW_007106703.1:0-580 GCF_000164805.1 Carlito syrichta
AACACCTCTCAAAAATCATCCAACAATACCAAGTAGGCTTCATCCCTGGGATGCAAGCCTGGTTCAACATTCGCAAGACCATAAATGTAATTAAATACATCAACAGACATCAAAGCAAAAGCTACATGATTATATCATTAGATGCAGAAAAAGCTTTTGATAAAATCCAACACCACTTCTTGATAAAAACCCCCAAGCATCTAGGCATACATGGAACATACCTCAAAATATTAAAAGCCATCTATGAGAAACCTACAGCCAGCATACTCCGAAACAAACAAAAATTGGAATCATCTCCCCTGAAAGCTGGAACAAGACAAGGATGCCCATTCTCACCCCTCCTGTTCACTATAGTTTTGGAAGTCCTGGTTACAGCAATCAGAAAAGAGAAGGTGATCAAAGGTAACCAAATAGGAAAAGAGGAAGTCAAGTTATCTCTCTTTGTAGATGACATGATTGTGTACATGGAAAACCCAAGAGAATCTGTCAAATCCCTCCTTGCACTGATAAAGGACTTTGGCAAAATCTCAGGGTATAAAATAAATGTGCAAAACACAATCACATTTCTTTACATTAACAA
>NW_007106704.1:0-1219 GCF_000164805.1 Carlito syrichta
TCTCGGGTTTTGTACAGGAATTGGATGCCAGTTCCGATTTCCATGAGAGTATTTCCTTCCTTTTCTAAGGTTCTTATGGTTTGAGGTTTTACATTTAGGTCTCTGATCCATTTGGAGTTAACCTTTGTGCATGGGGATAGATAAGGGTCCTGTTTCAATCTTCTGCATGTGGTCAACCAGTTTTCCCAGCACCATTTACTGAATAGGTTCTCTTCTCCCCACTGGTAGGTGGTGGGGGCTTTGTCGAAGATGAGTTGGTTGAGGAATTGAGGTTTTGCTTCTGGAATCTCAATTCTGTTCCATTGATCTATATACCTGTTCCTGTACCAATACCAAGCTGTTTTGATGATTGTAGCTTTATAGTAAAGTTTGAAGTCTGGTATTGTGATACCACCTGCTTTGTTTTTTTTGCTGAGGATTGTTCTGGCTATTCTTGGACGTTTGTGTTTCCATATGAATTCCTGTGTTGTTTTTTCTAGGTCTGAGAAGAATGTTGTTGGTAATTTAATGGGTATTGCATTGAATTTGTAGATTGCCTTAGGTAAGATGGACATCTTCACAATGTTGATTCTTCCGATCCATGAGCATGGAATATTTTTCCACTTGTTCGTGTCAGCTTTGATTTCTTTGAGCAGTGTTTTGTAATTTTTCATTATAAAGGTCTTTCACGTCTCTGGTTAGGAAGATGCCAAGGTATTTCATTTTTTTTGTGGCTATTGTGAATGGAATTGTGTTTTTTATTTGGGTTTCTGTTTGTTTATTATTGGTGTAGAGAAATGCGATTGTCTTTTGTACATTTATTTTGTATCCTGAGACTTTGCCAAAGGCCTTTATCAATGTAAGGAGGCCTTTGACAGATTCTCTTGGGTTTTCGAGGTACACCATCATATCATCTGCATAGAGAGATAACTTGACTGCCTCTTTTCCTATTTGAATACCTCTGATTGCCTCCTCTTCTCTGATTGCTCTAGCCAGGACTTCCAATACTATGTTGAACAGGAGGGGAGAGAGTGGGCATCCTTGTCTAGTTCCAGTTTTCAGGGGAATTGGTTCCAATTTTTGTCCATTTAGGAGTATGCTGGCTGTGGGTTTCTCATAGATGGCTTTTATTATTTTGAGGTATGTTCCCCGTATGCCTAGATGTTCAAGGGTTTTTATCAAGAAGGGGTGCTGGATTTTATCAAAAGCTTTTTCTGCGTCTAATGATATGATCATGTGG
>NW_007106705.1:0-42353 GCF_000164805.1 Carlito syrichta
AGTTCTCTTTCTTTGTTGGATCTTTACCTGGCTTGGGTATCAATGTGATGTTGGCTTCGTAAATGATTTGGGGAGAGTTCCATCTTTTTCAATCACTTGGAATACCTTCAGTAGGATTGGTATCAGCTCCTCCTTAAATGTCTTGTAGAATTCTGCTGGAAAGCCATCTGGACCAGGGCTTTTCTTTGTAGGAAGTTTTCTTATTACATAGTTGATTTCCTTGCTTGGTATTGGTCTATTTAGGGTCTCAATTTCTTCTTGTTCCAACCTAGGTAGGTTGTGTGATGTCAGAAAGTCCTCCATTTCCTTAAGGTTTTCAAGTTTGAAGATAGGGCTCCAGGCTCTTCTAGCCTGAAGGGTTTCTGTGGATAAATCTGCTGCTATTCTAATTGGTTTTCCCTGGTAGGTAGTCTGGCCTTTTTCTCTTGCTGCCTTTAGGATTTTTTCTTTTATAGCTACTTTGTTTAGGTGAATTATTATGTGTCTGGGAGTTGGTCTTCTCATTTGTTGTCTTGCAGGGGTTCTCTGAATCTCTTGTGTTTGAATTTTTTCATCCTTGATGAGATGAGGGAAGTTTTCTTGAATGATTTCATGAAATGTTTGTTCCAGTGTGGCTTCTGTTTCTCTCTCTGCCTCAGGAAGCCCAATTACTCTTAGGTTTGGTCTCTTGAAGTGATCATTCATCTCTTGCAGGTTTTGTTCTGTCTTTTTGAGCTTCTTTTCTATGCTTTTTGACAGTTTGGGTTAGTTCTGTGTTTTGGTCTTCGAGCTCTGAGATTCTTTCTTCTGCTTGGCTAATTCTGCTTTCCATGCAGATCATTTGAAACCCACTTCCCACTGCCTTGGAATCTGTTCATGCAGTGGGGCTGTAGGTTTACTCCCTGAAATAAAATGTGGTTAGCAGAGGGGAGAGAATGGAGCAGACAGTGGGCTGAAGAGGGAGGTGGAGAGATAGAGGAGTAAGGGGGGAAACAAACGAGTGTGCCAACAAATAGAGAGAGAGGCCTATACTGAAACAGATGAAAACAATGGACCACAGCTACAGACGAGCTAACTCTCATACAAACAAAAATAAAACATATAGTGATGCTAACATACCAGCTATCCAACCACCTTATTAGTGTGCTGTTCCTCTATACAAAGGTATGGTTTACAAAGAGAAGAAAAGAGAAGAAAAGGAAAGGAAAAAGGAAAAAAAGGAACAATACAGTAGGAATAGAATTAAGTCATTAAACTAATAGAATCAATGAAGCACACTCTGAGACATTTCGTTTAAGTCCAATATCCTTTCAGGTCTGATTTCTAGTTTTCTTTTCAAGCTGGTAAATTAGTTTGCAGTTAGGGTCAGTTGCCCCTGGTCTCCTGTGAAGGACAGTTCAGATCACCCTCTGTTCACCATTCTGGCCTATGTCTTTATCAAGCTTGTTTCTCCCGTTTTAGTGTTGTAACCTTGAATCGCCAGCAGGTGGTGCATCTCAGCTGCTCGCCCCAGAGGGTGTGGGGCCAGACAGGGACGGCAGAGGCTGAAGATGGCAAGATGGCTGCCTGCCTCAGGGCAGACAGCCGGAGACTCACGGCAGGCAGGACGTCTTGGTCGCAGGAGAGGTGGAAGTGATCCCAGCAGATCTTCCCTTAAGGGGCTTCAAGGACTGAAGTTGTGGATCACCTCCGGCCCAGGTGGTGCGATGTTCTACCAGCGGCAGTGGTGGTGGCTATGGCAGCTGCGGCAGCGGCGTCTGCGCTGCAGTAGCTGTCCAGACCGCTGCGATGCCCCAGCGGTGGCAACGGCTGAGCTCCGTATGAAGAGCTGTCTGTGATGTTGGGGTCCGTAGCCCCCAGGGTGAGAGTCAGAGACCCACTGCAGTTCTCCTTTGCAGAGGTTTTCACAGACCAGGTTGCCCCATCGCCATCTTGCCAGAAGAGATATGTGGCTTTAAATAAGTTACTTAATTTTTCTGAATCTCGCTTATCTATAAAACTCTCTAAGCACATGTAGTGCCAGAAAAAAATTAGTTTTTCTTATTGCTTCATTCTTTCTTTTTTCTTCCTTCCCGCCTCTTTTCTTTCTATGATTCAAAGGTATGTCATGACACTGATATACTTGATGAGTTACCAAAAATAAAAACTAATGTTGTGTTCTAGACATACACCATTGTGTGCTCTTACTATATAGTCTTATCATTATAAATTAATTTTAAAAGGTTCTAACTATGTTGACATGAGTCAAAATAGTTCCCTATTTATTTAATTAGATTACTTTATTCTCTATCCAGCAAGTACAAATAAAGGTTTACATTAATATTAAAAAATGGACTTTAAAGAATAAGTTTGAAAACAGGTAGTACCCTAGGCAAAGGAAAGAAAAACTTCAGTCAGAAAAGATTACAGGGAGAGGAAAAATTTTAATTTTGAGCTCTGTGAATATATAGTCCTCTACAATTTGAAAAAATAATTTATGTAGTGAATAACTTTTCTGAAGTCTCATTGTATATCCCCTTTATGCCAGGTGCTAAGGATTAAAAGATGAATAAGATCTGGCATTTTACTTCAAGGATCTTACAGACTAATAAAGAAGTGATGTGTAATTAAACAATTCTCTTTTGAAGTTCAACAACATAACATGTGAGGTACCACAGAATGAGCAGGGTGGTTAACTTTATCTCTATAAAGTTACTGCACAGAAGGTTGCTTAATTTGAGGTTGAAAAGATAAATACTAGTAATAACTATTATTTTCAGCTGGCAGGGAGATAATGTATCATCCCCATTTCAGAAATGAGGAACTACCATTTAGGAGTTACGTGATTTACACAAGGTCCCAGCACTTAATCCAGGCCTCAAATCAAGTGCAACGACACCTAAACCAGTGCTTTTTTCAGGATGATTAAGTATCCAGTCCAATCTGTTTGAACCATATTCTAACCATTTTTAAGAAGTAAAGGTAATTTTCCATTCAACAATGTCAAGAGGCTGCAAAAGTCTTGGATTCATTAATGAGGCAGATGATAGAATTATGCATAATGCCAACAAAACTTTATAAGTAAGTTTACCCCCATAGAATGAATGCTTGCCTCAACTCATGCAGAAAGCTCAGCCAAAGAAGTAGAATTAGAAACAATTAAACAACTACTGCATTTTTTGGGAATGCAGTCTTGATGAAGGCAAAATGGGTGGGGTTAGTAAATGATCTGGAGATTCCCCCTAACCAAAAGAACGATGTAAAATATTTATGGCTTCAAATATATTGGACTGAGTATTATTCTTGATCTGCCTGTAGTGAGAATTTCTTAACACGGGATTCCTGTTAATCTCCTTTAACCAACAACTGTGCATGAACATTGGCTATTCAAGTATAGCAATATCTCAATTGACTCTCACAACCATTCCCTTTAAAGTAAAAATTCAGTGCTAGTATTTTCAAACTGGAAGCACTTTTTTTCTATTTTAAAATACTGTTTGGCAAAACAATAAATTTAAAGCCCAAGACACTATAGTTTGTCCAATACTTAATAGAGCTACTTCATTTGCCATGGATTTTTTTCTGTTATGTGAATATCATTTTCATTCTATTTTTATTACAATTATTCTCACAATAAAGCACAAGGGACAAAAATAGGAACATATGTTTATGACATTTCTTATGCTGGGATATTCTAGCATCCCTATACTCAAAATATAATTTTTGTTTACTTTCCAATTGTAAGCTTGCTAAGGTTGAATATATGATCCATAAACATTATTATTATTATTATTATTATGAAAATGTGGGGCACAATTCAGGATTAGGTATGCAAGTGGTCATCATACAGGTAAAGTTTAGTTTCGCTATTTGGGTGGTGTCTCTAAATTTTTGAACTTGCCCTCACATAGCTGATGCATGCCTTCCTTCAAGTTATAATTTGTTCAGCACGAATTCAGGAATGCCTGCTTTTCTTGCATTCCTCTTAAGCTACAAAGTCCTTATCTGGTCAATATATAAGTTCAGAGATCCACATGAGTACTATATTTAGATACACAATTGCCAATTAGAATAATGCTGTATATTCACACAAAACTCTTATTTTTTTTCCACTATTGACTTTCTTTCTTTTTATATTATAATATTTCATAGTTTGAAACATTATTATGAGTTTATTAATATTTAGGGAGATGTTTTATCCTTATAAATATATACCCCATTTTATAAAATACTAGACCTTGAGAACATAAATAAATTTTATATACCTATAAACCATAAACATTTACAAGTAAAGATGATACTGAGACAAAAAATACAATTATGATATATATAGTATATACATAAAATTATATACATGTATATCATATATCGTATGTCATATATATCAGATGCATGTATGTGTGTATAGATAGATGATTGATGTTAAATAGATGATAAATTGATAGAGTTATAAATGATACATAAATAGATGATAAGATAGATAGATAGATGATTGATAGATACAAGGAGAAAGCCCCACAAAATGAAATTATTTTTTAGTGGGCAGGCCCCTTGTTACAGGTTTTCCTCACTAGGAAAGTGTTCTAGGAACTCCATTGGCACCTAGCATTGTTGTGAGATGTTGCATTAGACTTCGGTGAGTTATTATTATTATTTTTTTTTTTTTTTGGTGGGTGGAAGATTCTTTCAACATGTTTGCCCATTTCATAATAGGTGGTTTACAAATGCACCTGTCCACACTGTGCTGAGTATTCTCAGAGTCTGACCAAAAACAACATAAGCCCCATGCTCCACCCTCCCTATTCACTGGACCTCACCCTGAAGACTTTTTCTGTTTCCCTGAATGAAAAAAGTCCTCAAAGGGAAAAGTTTTGCCAGTGTGGAAGAGGAGAAACAAAAAACAACAGAAGCTCTAAAAGGTATCAAAATTGACGAGTTCAAAAACTGTTTTGAGCAGGGGAAAAAGCATCTCCATGGTGTATTGCATCAAATGGAGAGTACTTTGAAGGTGACTGAAGAAGGGTACCTGCATAATGAACATTTGTATACCTAACCCTGAATTGTACCCCACATCTTCAAAATAATTTTTTTAAAGACTAAATACACAATTTTTTATAAATAAATGCTGTTTTGGGGGGTCCTCCTTGTAGATAGACATAGATGATTGACAGATAGATTGATTGATGACATGATAGATAGATAGATAGATAGATAGATAGATAGATAGATAGATAGATAGATAGATAGATATTGCCAGATCAGAAGACAGATGCACAGATTCGGGAATAACACTTATACCCAAGTGTCTATTTATGAAGTCAGCCTCTGAAAATGGTTGGATCATGGTCTATCCTTTTGACTAACCTTGAGAAACCAACATATGAAAGTGCTGACACAGGTGTCATACAACCCATCTCCCCAGCTCTTCCTCAGAGTCTTGGGACTTTAGGTGCTGGCAGCAGCAATGCCTCTCCCACATGTCCAATGGGAATAAGCATTACTAATGAGTGAATTCTTAAACTTCCCCCTTTTCCTTCTTCCACCTTCTTGAGAGCAAAGTGTTCTTGCTTGCCAAGCTATCTCCAGAGGTCTCTTAAAGAAATGTGGAAAAATTCAGAGAAAATGTAAGAAAACAAGAAATCAGACAGGCTAAGTGAACACAGGTAACAAATAAGTGAGTGAGATGGGAAAGGAGAAGAGAGACGATCACACTGTGGCTGTCAGAGATTGCTGTTATGAGGGATTTGGGTAAAAACCAGTGATAGGGAGAGGTATTTTAAAGACTCTGTGTTAATATTCTTCTCTTTCTAGTTTACTTTGGAGTAATGCTTATCAAATAGAGTACTGTTGGTATTAGGAGGAAAGTTCTTCAACATACATGACTGTCCAGCACATTGCAGATGTTTAGCATGTCTGGTGCCACCTGCTAAATGCCAGAAATGCTTCTATCACGATAATCCAAACCCTGTTCACACATTTGCATATGTCTCCATGGAGGCACTACTGCCACTGGTGGAGAAACATGGCCCTGGAAATGGAGCAAAGTGGGCATGGAGCTCTGAAAATAAGGTATATATATTTTTGAACTGTGTTTCTTTTACATGTGATGCAAAGTGAGCCACAATAAAGTTAAAATATATTCCTATTCCACAAGGATTATATTCTGGGCACCTGAATAACAGATATGCTGTTTTATATGTGAGAAAAAATGGGCTTTAAAATGAAAAGGAACAGGTGTATTTATTTGGCAAATAAATGGTGTTAAAAGCAAAACAGGAAAAATCGAAAAAGGAAGCAAACATTTCCTGACAGCCCAGTAGACAGTGTCATTTCTCCCAAATCACAGCATGGTTAAGGGATAGGACCAGTATCTAAGCTCAGGTAGGTATGTTTGTAAAGCCCATAATTTGTTGCATTTGACAGGAATTCAGTTAGGTAGTAAGAAAAACACATTTAAAGAATAGTTTGGAATATACAAGTACAAACAAAAAGCATATTTTTTCTCCATGTTTAAACGTATCCAAACTGTGTAGGAATCATCCTGCTATGTCTAATCTAGTAATATTTGGTATTGTGCCCTCCATCAGTAGATTTGGAAATATGTTGTAACAGAAAGCTAAGAAGTTAAACATTAAATTCTCAAAAAGGCTCACTGTAAACCAATATTATTATCAGCAAATGAGATAATTTAGAGAAAACTACCAAAAAAAGTCTATATCTGAAGGAAATTGCTTGAATTTTTAACTTTCTGGACTAATGAACAGAGCATTGACAGAAATGATTATAATTCTAAATACAATTAAAATTTCACTTATTTCAAAGTTACTTTACAAAGATGCTCTAATTGATATTAATTTCAGAATATTATTAGAAGTCTTCATCTTGCTTAGAACAGTTTTCAGATGAACAAGTTCTGAGTATGACTTGATTGTCTTCTTTAACTCTTATATCTGGCAGGGAGGAAACCCAAGACCTGAAAAGTCCCCCTGAGCATGACTCCTGCCCAGTTACTAGCATGGCACACACCCACCTCTCAGCCTGCTGGACAAGACATGGTCAAAATGACAAAGGCAATAGACCCTGTGACTTCCAGGAGCTCTGTAACATTACAAAGATGATTTACATGAATTTTCTTTTTTTTTTTGAGTTGGAGTCTCACTCTGTCGCCCAGACTGAAGTGCAGTGGCCATTCCCGGCCACCGCAGCCTCGACCTGCTGAGCTCCAGTGATCTTTCCACCTCAGCCTTCCAAGTAGCTGGACTACAAGTGCACGCTACCACGCCCGGCTAATTTTTTGATTTATTGTAGAAATGATAACCAAGTTGCCCAGGTGGGTCTCGAACCCACAGGTTCAGGCAATCCACTCACCTTGGCCTCCCAAAGCATGGGATTACAGGCTGAACCATCGAGCCTGGCCTGCATGAATTTTCAAGGCTTAGGGTAATGATCACAACTTCACTCAACAGGCTGACACCAATTCCTACTAGAGAATCCATCACCAGCATATTATTCCTCCTCATGGTATATCTGTACAGTTACAGAACTTAAGGATAGATTTCAACAGAAATATTTCCCACATGTAAAAGGGCAAGAAGCAGTTCTCTGACTTCTCAGTGCTGCCAATGGGACAAGCCTGGCTTTTGTTGGCTCAGCAATCTGGTGGAAGTATGCTGAGTCAGGCAAGATGCAGAGGATTCAACTTTATGAAATTACTGTCCTTTGTATTGTGAGCATTACAAATTCAATGGACCAAAAAAGATAGAATTTTTCATGTAAGCATTATCTTGGGAATTTATTTCAATGACTGTGACTGAAAAACTACTCTGCAAAAAATCAAAGTGTGTGAGGGAAATGACTTTTTTTCCTCCAAAAATTTCCAAATAAAAAATGTAGACTTAAAAAAGCTATTCATGACACTTGTTAAAGATGGTTAAGAAGATTTTATTCAAGGAAACTGCAGAGATAGATATGCAGGTGGGCTATTACAATGGGATTTTGTCAATGGGGTTTTGTCATAGGAAAAAGATTGAGCTCAGTTCTGAATACAAGGAAAAGTGGGAAGCCTTGTAGCCAAGGAACAGGGTGAGGGGTCAGTGGATGGAAAATCACTAAGAGCAAACATAAGGAATAAAGGGGACTTCTGGATAACTGAACCTAACAGAATTTTTGCTGAAGGCATACTAAGGTGACCAGACATTGCCCTGGGGGTGATGAAAGATGAGGACCCTGGCTAGATGGTGAGGGTTATTAGAGGTAGAGTATTTTGACTAAACTGATTTAGCAGGATATGTGCTAAAATCAGACAATGCAGAGATGAACACAGAAGTGAAGACTTAGATTAGAAGAGATTTCAGGAGAGGCTGACTAGAGTTTAGTTATAGAGATAATCTTTTTTGGAAGTGATGGAAGTGATAACACTGTCAATGTAGTCCTTTCAAATCATAAGAAATGTATATTTTTAGATGACTTTGACCTGTGTCTCAAAATATCTTTATACCTTAATTCCACTAAAGAATTTTGAAATAGATTCAGAGATAGATATATGTAAGTATGATTTTGTGGAGGCTGTGAGTGTGGGGTGTGTGTTTGATAGAAAGAGAAAGTGAGAGAGAGAGAGAAAGAGAGAGAGAGAGAGAGAGAGAGAGAGACTTCTAATAGCTTTTAAATTTAAAATAAGGCACTTTTTTTTTTTTTAGTTGGAGTCTCACTCTGTCGCCCAGACTGGAGTGCGGTGGCTGCTCCCTGCTGGGCTCTGGCGATCTTTCTGCCTCAGCCTTCCAAGTAGCCGGAACTACAGGTGTTATTATGCCCGGCTGATTTTTTTGATTTATTGTAGAGATGAGTTCTTGCCGCCCAGGCGGGTCTCAAACCCGCAGCCTCAGGCAATCCACTCACCTCAGCCTCCCAAAGGCGCAGGATTACACCAAGCCCGGCTCACTTTTTATATTGTAAAAATTATCTTTAGTTTTTAGAGACTGGATCTATATAATTTACTTAAGTAAGAGAAACAAAAACAGGAAACACGTGATAAAATAACATTTGTTTCAGTTAGCTGATTATATTGACTATATTAACCAGACAATAGATAAGTCATTCTTTCCATGACAATTAATCCAAGTTACTGGCATATCTACTGAGGAATAGCTGGTTCAATTATAAATACTCCTGTAATTCTTCCTAGGTATAGTTTTTTTAAGTCTCAAGAGTTAGTTTCCTTTTGATTATTGAACTCATCATTCAATACTCAAACAGGAAATATAGGTCATAAGGCCACAATGTAATCAATATCATAATTTAGGAGACATTATAAGAGGTCAGAAGAATTTCAACAAGGGCTTAGAGAACTTTATTTCTATAATCATTTACTTTAGTCCATATAGAGGGCGTGAGTTGAAAATAAAGTGATTGTTAAGAGAGAATGTACCTTTTAAAATGTCATTTGGAAGGTCCTAGTTTTATTTGAAGGGACTGTAAATGATGAAAAACACAGTTCTTAAATATGCGTCATAGTGTGTGTTCACTCCCTAAGCCTTCCTCATTTATGAAACTCAACCTTTTGGTCTCTCACGTTAGCATCTCCTGTGGCTACTCAATGGTCATTTTACTCTTCACCCAAGTATCCTGTTGAAACAAAGATAATCTTGTCAAAATATCCCAAATAACCCACAAAGACAGCTTTTTTTGTGTAGTGACCTGAGGAGAAATATCTCCCTAGGAGAGTTCACACTGTGTAATTTATTCTTTAATTCCATCATGAGTTAGAAGTCAATTTTCAGTCACTTGAGAAGCCCTGAAATAGGTCACTGCTGTAAGCTCCCTCACCTGTCATGTTATGGGAGCAAAGAGCACACCGTCCTATTGTTAACGGTTTTAATAAGCAAAAAAAAAATTGTCAGCAGCAATAGGGCTATCAGCTTGGGACAACAACAACTAACATGACCATGTTCATCATTTAATAATTGGTAAGCATCTAACGAATCCTTGACTGTAAAATAAACACTGAAATGATTTTGGAGAATATACACAGTGATTTTTGCTCTCTGGGAATCTGCTACCTAAGAAAAACCAATTCAAGAATATATTATTCAATAAGATAAAGTAGTCAAGCCTTGATTTAGTCAAGATAGTGATACAAATAATGTAAAATTTCTGGTGATATAATCACAAAAGAGTGGGAAGGACTTTAGATACGAGCTAGCTTAAGTACATCATTTTAGAAGAAGAAACTGATTGGGCTTCATCATGGTCAATTGGAGGTCCAGGTTTGATTGCCAGGTTCTTGTTATCTAAATGATATCCAGACACAGGTGACGCTCCTTGGATTAGATTCCTCAAGTACGGTTCTAAATCCTTGAGAATGAGTAATCCTGTGAATCTGTCCCTATACATACACACACACACACACACACACACACCATAAAATACAGAAACAGAGACAGAATAACCATAGTAGACAGTCCCATGAGAAAAAAGAAAAGGAATGGAACTGAGCAGTCACTGGTTTGTTGCATTTCTGAACTCCAGCTGGACAGATGTTATCATTACTTGATTAGGGCATGAGGTCACAATCTGACTGCCAATAAATGATTCTCCAAGGCTCCTGGTTCTTCCCTCTGGGTTCTCGATCCTCCCTTTGAGCAATCCATAATAAATGAATCTATTTGTGACTGGGTGTCTTTTCCAGCCTCCTTTCTACCCATAAAAACTAGGATACTTGCTACAGAGTCTTACAGTTTCAAAGAGGTCATCATTAATAATGATACTACACTACTAAAGAAAACAAACAGTCATGAATTGGAAATATGTTAGACAGGACATTTTATTAATGTAGAGAAGAGTTTGATTTTAAAAAGGGAGTATAAACTTAGAATTGTATGACTACTATAGCCATAGCTTTTTGTTGGAATGTGTGCCAAAATGAATAAACTTGAAAGACAAAAATAATATTTCTTAAAAACCTAATTGCTTTTACTCAAGGAGATTGAAATTATTTGTTTAAAAAAAGAAAAAAAACCTTCACATTTTGTGTTTTAATCAAGAAAATCCATAGTTAATAGAAATAAACATTCAACATATAAATAATAATTATCTCTTTAATTAAAAAGGCAACATAGATTTTTTTCTTCCTACTTCTAAATATTTTATTTCAAAATTAATATCCAGTCAATGTAAAAATAAAGAAGAAAGATAAAACAATACATGGTTAACAAAGAAAGAGTCTCTTTTAGAGGGACTAAGCAGCAATCCAACTTGGAAGGAAAAATACTTTAGAAGACAAAGTGGCAAGATGTATTGAAGTACCTGTAAAACTTATAAGCAACCCCACATTGTAACAGATTCTCCATATTAGTTGTTTTAACTGCTCTAACCTAAAATGACCCCCTACATAGCTTTCCCATAATCAGAGGTTGTAATCTTTCCATAACTAAGAGTCTCCTCCCTTGGTTTCTCCAAATATTGGAAAGTCCCTAGCCACAAGTTCCTCATTTGCTTGTATACGTTTGCACTTTTTGCTTTCTAAATTTTAATAATTTTTATGTTTGTGCTTTATGCCATGTAACCTAATGTACCTTATGTTTTTACCCCATGCTATGTAGCCTATTCAGCAGTTTTTGCCTTTATAAACCCTTTCCCCACTTCCTTTGGAGCTGAGAGTTTTTGGAGGCATAAGCCCCCTCTCAGTCACTGGCTATTAAAGTACTCATAATCATAATCTGACTCTGCATGTTGATGATGTCTTTCTTGCACTCCAGACACAACATTTTTAGGCCCCAGCGAGAAAATCGCCATAGGGAGGTGGGCTCACTACAGTTCTCCCCTGTCGGGTGGAGGAGTTATAGGGGAGGCACCCCCTGAGTTGCTTAGGGCCCCATAATCTCTCATCTGGCTTGGAGGGAGAAGTAATGACTGCTAATTCTCTCCTGCTTCAAAAGAAACTGAGTCCGTCCATAATCTCCCAAGAGGTAAGTTTCTGTTTTGTTTTGTTCTGTTACTCTGTTGAGAAGGGCAGAGCCTAATGGGGCCTTTAGGTTCTGGTTGGTTGACTCTTTAGGCTCTGGTTCGTTGACCCAAGACATTGGTAGAACAGAGTCTCAGTTGAGTATTTGAAATCTGTTTGGGTACCCACTTTGATTTCTGATTGTTTATGACAGTTTCAGATTCTTATCATCCTTAGCCCTCTTCTTTCCTTTGCATTTTTGCTGTTCTCTTTGCTACAGGGCTTGCTTTTGCTGCACTTTTAAATTGGTCATTAGGTCAGAAACTTCTTTTGCCTCCTGTGATTTTGACAACATGGGACAGGGGGTTTCAAAGTCATCCACATCCATAAGTCCCTTGGACTAAATGAGTAGGAAATTTTCTGTTGGATTCACAGATAATTATGGAGTGCATCTCTCAAAGGGCAAACTCCAGACCCTCTGCAAAATTGACTGACCTTCATTTAATATTCAGTGGCCTTCTACAGGGTCTTTAGATGCACAAATCACCCAAGCTGACTGCAGAATTGTCACTGGGGAGAGGGAGCCCCCGCAACCAGATCGGTTTCCCTATATTGACCAAAGCATGGTCAGACACCCCCCTCTTTGGCTTAAGATGTGTGCCTTGGGAGAGGGGCACTTAGTCAGATCTTAGTTACTAAGTCTCTTGGTGGACTAGGCAATGAAAATCCTCCATGGCAAAAACCCCTAAATACTAAGAAGGTGGCTCCAGCTTCTCCTTTATACCCTGTTCTTCCTCCATCCATGGAGGACCCACTTGAGGAGCTGGTAACCATCACCTGTAACACGCCACCATATGATCTTCAATCTTCTCCTCTCACCCTTTCCTCCCCTACTATTGAGAAAGGTGAGGGGAAATGACATGCGCCCCCTGTCACCGTCACTTCTTCTAGTTCTCCGGTACCCGGATTTGTCAGCCCATCTCCAGTCTCAGACAGATCCGGCACCACTTTTACCTCTTTGAGAGGTTCTGTTGGATCAAGCTACATGGCCTTTCTTGGTTTATACTCCTTTCTCCACCTCAGATTTGTACAATTGGAAATATCAAAATCCATCGTTTTCTGATAAGCCACAGGCTCCGATCTCCTTAATGGAGTCAGTTATGCAGACCCATCGCCCTACTTGAGACAATTGTCAACAACTTCTCCTGACTCTTTTTACGTCTAAGGAGTGAGAGCAAATCAGAGCTGATGTTAAAAATCTTTCCTGGCTTCAGCTGCTGGTATGGAGGAGAAAAACCAAGAAATACTAAATGAGGCTTTCCACATGTCCCATCCCAACTGGAACCCTAACACTTCAGCAGAGTCCCAGGACTTGGAGACTTATCACCAGACTCTTAGCTGGCTTGAAGTGGGCAGCCTGAAAGCCTATTAACCTTTCTAAAACTACCAAGATCATGCAGGGTCCCAAGGCATCACCGAGGGCATTCCTTGAGTATCTTTAGGAGATGTTCCATACTTATATCCCATTTGGCCCCCGACACCCAAAAATGCTTGGGCTATCAATTTGGCTTTTATAACTCAGGCAACTCCTGACATCTGGAGAAAACCATAGAAACTTGAAGGTTTTGATAGGTATAGGTATGAATATTTCTCAGCTACTTGAGATAGCCCAAAAGGTTTTCAATAACTATGGTGTTGAAAAACAAAAACAGACAGATCTGATATTAAATAAAGCAACAAAGTGGCAAGTCAAAATATTGGTTGCTGTCATCCAGGCCTCCCAACCGGGATCAAAACTGGAATGGAAGCAAAAGGGAGAAAATAAGAAGGGACAAAAGGAAATGGGATGCATCCAGTTGGCCACAAATCAATGTGCATATTGCAAGGAATTAGGTCACTGGATGTAGGATTGCCCTCATTGCCCAAAGCAGAGAATCCTAAGTCAGTGCTGGTCCTGCCATGTACTGGAGAAAAAGAGAATGATTCAGACTGAGGAGGCCAGGGCTCTTTCTCCTTAGGCCCCCAAGAGCCCATGGTAACCACTGTTGGGGACCACCCAGTCCAACCCTTAGTGGACACTGGGGTGGAACTATCAGTCCTAAAGTCACCATTAGGACCTATGTCCAGCAAGCAAATTTCTGTTTAAGGAATAATAGGAGCAATCACAAACTGCAGGTTTACCTCTGACTGGATGATTGATTTAGGTCAAAAATGGGTTACCCACTCGTTTCTGATAGCACCTGACTTCCCAAACCCCTCATGGGCCACGACTTGCTCTGGAAACTAAGAGCAATTATTGTTTTTTCACCAAATGAAATTAAAATGTATATTTCTACTGACACTGCCTACTAAATGTTATTAAATGTTCCACTGTCTGAAGAATACTTGTTAACCTCTTCTAAGTCTCCCACTGAGAATGTCTTATCAAGTTTACTTCTACAGTTACAGAAAGTTATAGTTACAGTAGAGACCATCCCACCAGGACTGGCAAAACATCATCCCCCAGTTGTGGAGAGTCTATGGGTGTCAGTCACTCCTGTTCACATTTGTCAATACCCTATGAGTTTACAGGCTCGAAAAGGAATTGCTCCCCATATCCAGAGACTTTTAGTTGCCAGTATTCTGACTCCCTGTCAATCTGCTTGGAATATTCTGTTCCTGCCAGTTAAAAAGCCAAGAACATCTGATTACTGGTCAGTTCAGGACTTAAGAGAGGTAAACAAGTGGGTTAAAACAATTCATCCTACTATTCCCAACCTATACACATTACTCAGCCTATTTCCTCCACAACACCAGGTATATACTGTACTGGATTTAAAGGGTGCTTTCTTTTCCATTCCTCTGTCCCCTGTAAGTCAACCCATTTTTTGTCTTTGAATAGACAGATCCTGACTCAGGAGATACTAATCAACTAACTTGGACTCAGTTGCCACAGGGATTCCTGTGAATCCTGGACTCCCCGACTCTTTTTGGGGAAGCCTTACAACAGGATTTATCAGGGTTCCATACCTCACACCCTGAATGTACTCTACTCCAGTATATAGATGATCTCCTACTTGCAGCTGCAGGATGGACACTTGTTTAAAAGGTACTAAGGCTCTGTTACAGCTCCTCCAAGACATGGGCTACTGTGTGTCAGTGAAAAAGGCACCAGCTCTGCTCAACTGAAGTTTCCTATTTGTAATATCAGCTAAAAGAAGGTAAGGCAGCCCTGACATTGGCACAGAAAGAAGCCATCCTCCAGATTCCCACACCGATGACAAAGTAGCAGGTATGGGAGTTTCTGGGGGTGACAGGATATTGCTGGTTGTGGATCCCAGGATTTGCTGCAATTGCCAAGCCACTATACACTGCTACTGCTGGGAGCCAGTCCCTGGAATGGACTACTACTGAGGAACAAGCATTCCAACAGTTAAAGATGGTTCTTACCCAGGCCCCAGCCTTAGCCCTCCCATGTTACTAAGACTTTTCACATGCTTGTTCACAATCAGCAGGGAATTGTAAAAAGTGTCTTTACCCAGACTCTAGGACCCTGGAGCCAACTGTTGACCTATTTGTCAAAAGGACTGGATGCAGTGGCCTCTGGTTGGCCCTCTGACCTCCGGGCCATTGCCACTACGGCCATATTAGTCAAAGAAGCTGATATACTAATCTTTGACAAAAATTTGGCTTTGACTATTCCCCCTTGCTGTTGAAACTCTGCTCTAGGGAGCCTCTGGTCATTGGATGTCAAATACCCATATCAACCAATATCAGAGCCATTTACTAGATCAACCCAGACTAATATTCTGTCCTACTCAATGCTTCAACCTGGCCACCCTGCTCCCCAGTGATAATCCCAAAATGCCAATACATGTCTGTGAAGACATGATGGACATCTCTCAAGCCAGCCTCCTTGATCTTCAAGACACTCCCTTAAAGTGGGCTGATGCTGTCTTGTTCACAGATGGCAACAATATGGTAATGGGGGGGTGGTTCGCAAAGCTGGCTGCAGTGACCACAGCTCATCACGTGATCTGGTCACAATTTCTACCCAATGGCATGTTGACTCAAAAGGTTGAGTTAATTGCTTTAACTCAGGCCCTACAATGGGGAGCAGGGAAACAGGTAAACATCTTCACTGACAGCCAGTATGCCTTTGCTACACTTCATGTCCATGCCGTGATCTACAAGGAACGAGGACTTCTTATAGCATTGGGTAAGACTATAAAAAACAGGGAAGAAATCCCAGCTCTTTTAGAGGCTATATGCCTTCCCAAAGAGGCAGCTGTCATTTACTGCAAGGGACACCAAAAATCAGACACTCCAGAAGCAATTGGAAACTGCCTGGAAGACCAGATGACTCGGGAGGCCACAGAACTTCCAGTTGAGCCTCTAACTATTCTGTTAACTAAGGCTTTTTCAGTCCCCTCTCTTCCACAGCTCACCTACACTCAAGAAGAGGAAAGGCAAGCGAACTGGATGGGAGCTTACAGAGATCCCACCAGATGGTAGGTCAAGGACTCTACAATTATCCTGCCTGAAACTCTTGGTTACACTCTGGTAAAACAAGTACATTCTGCCACCCATTTGGGTGACACCAAAATGACTGAACTGTTAAATTGCTTTTACCATATCAATGACTTAAGGTATATGGCCAAGAAAACAGCTGCAAGATGCCCTGCTTGTATTCAGGTCAATGCAAAGCAAGGTCTAAAGCCTACTATCGGTACCAGGGCCTGGGGATTGAGCCCTGAAGAAAAATTGGAGGTGAACTTCACAGAGATAAAACCTCCCCAGGCAGGATACAACTATCTACTGGTATTTGTAGATACTTTTTCTGGGTGGGTAGAAACTTGCGCCATTAAAAATGAAATTGCACTTACGGTTACAAGTCTTTTATTAAATGAACTCATTCCTAGGTTTGGGCTCCCCCTCTCTTTTGTCTCTGATAATGGTCCAGCCTTTGTCTCCTCCATAGTCCAACTGGTCTGCAAAGCACTAAACATCAACTGGAAATTACATTGTGCTTATCAAACACAAAGCTCTGGACAGTTTGAATGCATGAACTGGACTTTAAAATCTACTTTGACTATATTAATAATAGAAACTGATGAAAAATGGGTAAATCTTTTGCCTCTGGCCCTCCTTCAGGCCTGATGCATCCCCTATAAGGTTGTATTTACTCCATATGAAATTATGTTTGGTAGATCTCTTCCCTAGTTGCCCCGGTTATGAGATCCCATTCTTGAAGAAATTAATAATCAATCTCTGTTAAAGTATCTCCAGTCCCTCCAACTGGTCCAGGCTACTATTCACTCCAATGCCCATGCCATTCTTCCTGCCCCATCATCTATACCGTGCCATCCATTCCAGCCAGGAAACCTGGTCTATGTCAAGAAGTTCCAGAAAGAAGAACTGGCCCCAGCCTGGAATGGACCCTACATTGTCATCCTCACTACCCCGACAGCAGTCAAGTTTGACAGGATTCCAGCTTGGATTCCCTACTTGCAGGTCAAGAAAACCAAGTTCGACAACCTTGATGATGACATACCACCCTCAGATCTTTGGACAGGGCACAAATGGACCCTAATAATCCTCTCAAAATCACCATCCAAGCTCAGCATCTTGTTCTGATCAGAGATGAACAACCATCCCCAGAACCAGTCACCACAAGCTAAGACTTTCTCGTTCTTGGTTTGGTGTTATCTCATAGTTTGTTTTACCTCTTTCATAATGGCTTACCTTACAGTCTTCACCTTCTCTTTGACCTCTTTTACATCAAGAGAGGTTTTAGTTATCCAAAATTGGACTCATGGCTCAGCTCCAGTTCCATTTAAGGTAAACCTTACTGACCTAGTAAACACAGAAAAATAATGTCTAGCTGGACAGTTGTCTGGAATAATCAACTTAGCACCTGCACAAAATGCTTACCATACTGAATCCTGTGCACACCGGGCAACTCCTTATTATATAAAGAATGTTATAAAATAACATTATATATTTTTACCTTTGCCCCAGTAACCCTATTTACCAGCAATGTAATCAGGCTGACCACTTCTGTCCACACTGGAAATGTGTCACTATTGCAACTTACAGTGTGGAACCTAATGACACAACTCAAATCACCATTTGGCCAACAGCTGGCCCAGAATGGCCTACATATATAAAGGTTACTGATCCTCTCCATTATTCTTGGAGAACAAGTAATACCTGGGGAATATGACTCTACATGGATGGCTATGACTGTGGCACCTTAGTCACTATCCAATGGCATATGCTTGCTTATGAAACTGTGACCAAGTCAATAGGGACATTGGTGGAGCTAAAAGATTCTATGTTTGGTTACCACAAGCCTCCACCTCCGTCTCTGCCTTCTGCCAACCTAACTGGTACCCCAGGCTCACCTCAGCAACTCCTGGGGTCACCTCAACCATTTTCAAACCCAGCCCATCTCCCCCCCCAGTCTTTTTCCCATGTTAACTCAAATTCATCATGAGCTTAACAATACCTGGCCACAATTAGCTGCAGATTGTTGACTCTGCTTAAAATCAAGGCCTCCTTATTATGTAGGCCTAGGGGTCAATACCTCTGTTGTCAGCAGCACTTACAAAACTACATGTTCCTCTTCAAAAACAGTTCATGTCACTATAGGAAATGTAACTGAAACTGCCTCTTGTCTTAAAACTCCAGATTTCAACTTAATGGCTTCTCCATTTTTTAACATTTACAATATGTCTCTTATTGTAACTATGAATGAATCCATAATCTATGCAGACCCTGCCAATACTTGGTTTGCTTGTCCTACCACTCTTACAACTTACGTTACCATTGAAATGTTGTGCAATAAGTCTATTTTATGTATTACTGTCTATTTACTCCTCCTGGTCTTCCAGCAACTTATCGAAAATGTGCTGCCCCTTTGCTAGTATCTGCCTTAATCAGGTTGAGCATAGCTAGAACGGCTGCACTCAGCACCACTGCCTTAGTCCATGGAGAATTAGGACTAACTAACTTTACACAAGACATTAATTCTGACTTATATTACATGCAATCTGTTATATACCAACTCCATGACCAGGTGGCCTCTCTAGCAGAGGTTGTCCTCCAAAATTGTAGGGGCTTGGACTTGCTATTCCTGTCTCAAGAAGGGCTATGTGTCACTCTTGGAGAAGTGACTCTTGCTGTTTTTATGCAAACAAATCAGGAATCATTAAAGATACCCTCCAGAAAGTCAAAGAAAACATAGACAGATGTCAAAAAGACACAGACAGTAACAATTCCTGATTCCAATCTATGTTTGATTGGAACCCTTGGCTAGCAACTCTTATCACCAGTATAGCTGACCCTATAATTCTGCTCCTCCTAGGTTTGCCTATAAGGCCTTGTATAATCAATTGGTTTATTCAGTTTGTTAAGCAATGAATTGCTTCTGTAAAACTCATGTATGTTGGAACATATGACCCTTTGCCCATAATTCACAAGTCAATGGTTTCACTCACGAACAAGTAAAAGGGGGGAATGAAGTAACTGTAAAACCTATAAGTAGCCCCACATTGTAACAGATTCTCCATATGAGCTGTTTTAACTGCTCTAACCTAAAAATGACCCCCTACATAGTTTTCCCATAATCGGAGGTTGTAATCTTTCTGTAACTAAGAGCCTACACCCTTGGTTTCCCCAAATGTTGGAAACTCCCTAACTACAAGTTCTGCATTTATTTGTATGCATTTGCACATTTTGCTTTCTAAATTTTTATAATTTTTACGTTTGTGCTTTATGCCATGTCCCTTATGTTTGTACCCCATGCTATGTAGCCTATTCAGCAGTTTTTGACTTTATAAACCCTTTCCCCACTTCATTCAGGGCTGAGAGTTTTTGGAGGCATAAGCCCTTTCTCAGTCACCAGCTATTAAAAAACTCATAATATGACTCTGCATGTTGGCAACATCTTTCTCGCACTCCAGACACACCAGTGTTAGATGAAATACAAAAATAGATAACACTAATAAATACCCTCCGTCCTGAAGTTTTGTGGCCTTTTCATTTGTTCTAGACCCTGAGGACATTAAAGAAATTAAAATGTCTTTGACAAGATGTATGAATTTTATAATTTTTTCTTCCTTTTATAATCATAACCCAACAACTTTTGTAATTTAGTCTATAAATGCCTCAATAATAAATTTTAGACTTATGTGAAAAGATTCATTTGGGTGGTATATAATCTTTATTTTTAAGAGGCAATTTATCAACTTAAACCAATTAAACTCACAGTTGTCATGTTTCCTATGCTTCTTAGAATTCAAATTGAGAATTTGATACCACATCTTTAATAGGTAATGAACATTTTGTGACATTTGTTACTTCTAATTAATCTATTAAAAATTGTATAAAAATTGCTTGTTGATTGAAGAATTCTCTTTGCTCTAACATAATTAATTAACTTTGACCATTATTGCAACTAGCCAATAATTTTTTTTAGCTCAAAAAGTCACATAAAAAATTATCTGCATAAACTCCTCTATCCTCTTACTACTTTTAATTTTTCATTGTGAGGTCAAATCTTTTTATCAACATAAAAATATTGATAACTTCTCATCAAAAACATTTTCCTGAGTGATCTTTTTAAAATTAATTAATGTTTTGATTAATATTCTAGCTGCAGTTAAAATATTTCATCCTTACCCATTTTTTTTTAATATTTTAACTGGGACTATTTTTTTTTTTAAGTTTGCAAGGAAGATCTGGCACAAAATATACTTTTTTGTCTGTACCAAATTGTATAGATTATGGCTTCTATCATTATGAATTTTGTTCATTGATTTCTGCGACCTGAATGTGTTCCTCCAAAATTCATGTTGAAATCTAACCTCCATTATTGTATTAAGAGGTGGGACCTTTTGGGAAGTGTCTTTGTTTGTACCGCTATAACAAAATACTTGAGATTAGGTAATTTATAAAGAGCAGAAATTTACTCCCTACACTTCTGAAAGCTGGAAGTACAAATCAAAGTGCCAATAAATTCGTTGTCTGGTGAGAGCCCAGTCTGCACTTCCAAGATGGGGCCTTGTTGCCACATTCTCAGATGAGAAAGACCACTGTGTCCTCACAAGTAAGCAAAACAAAAATCTCCTATGCTGTGTGCGACCTCTATAATAAGGACCTTAATCCCATTCATAAGAGAGGAGCCTTCAGGTCCTAATCACCTCTTAAAGGACACATCTTTTAATACTATCCCTTTGGTCATTAAGTTTCAACACGTAAATTTTGTTTTTGTTTTAATTTTTGGATAATCATTGTACATACTTATGGGGTATATATGTTATTTTGATACAAGCATATAATACATAATAAAATTCGGATAATTAAAATGTGCAGCACCTCAAACATTTATCATTTCTTTGTGGTGGGAACATTTCAAATCTTCTAGTTATTTTGAAATACAAAAACTTATTAATCATAGTCACCCTATACTAGAACCTGTCTTCTATCTAATTGTATCTGTTACCCTTTAACTAATTTCCCTTCATCCTATCCTCCACTCTTTCCTTCATAGCCTCTGGTAACTAACCATCATTGTACTCTCTACCTTCAGGCGATACACTTATTTAGCTCCCACCTATGAGTGAGAACATAGGATATTTACCTTTCTGTGCCTGGTTCATTTCACTTAATGTAATGACCTCCAATTCTACCCACACTGCTGCAAATGACAAGGTTTCATCTTTTTTATAGCTTAATAGTATTTCATTGTGTATATATACCATATTTTATTTATTTATTTATCTGTTGTTAGACACTTACTTGATGTCATTTCTTGGCAACTGTGAATACTGCAATAAGCATGATAGTACAGATATCTCTCCTATATGCTGATTTACTTTCTTTTGGATATACATCCAGCATGGAAATTGCTGGATTATATAGTAGTTCTATTTTTAGTTTGTTGAGGATCTTCTGTACTGTTTTTCATAATGGCTTTAACTCTTTTTCACGAACAGTGTAGGAATATTCCTTTTTCTCTACATTCTCCTAAGCATTTGTATTTTTGGAGGGGGAATAGGAGGATTCCATACTAATTGGAGTAAGATAGTATCTCATTGTGGTTTTGATTTGCATTTCCATGATGATTGGTGATGTTGAACATTTTTTCATATACTTATTGGTCATTTGAATGTCTTCTTTTGAGACACATCAATTCAGATCTTTTACTCTTTTTTTTTTCTTTTTAGTAATGTTACCAAGGCTGGAGTGCAGTGATTATTCACAGGTACAATCATAAGACACCACAGCCTCATACTCCTGAGCTAAAGTAATCCTCTTTTCTTAACTTTCCAAGTAGCTGGGACCTCAGGTGCACATCATCATGCCTGGCTTACTCATTTTTAAAATTTTTTAAATTTTTTTTTTTTTTTGCTATTGAGTTGTTTATGTTCCTTGTATATTCTTGTTATTAACCCCTTGTCAAATGGATAGTTTGCAAATATATTTTCCTATTTTGAAGGTTGTCTCTTTACTTTGTTGATTGTTTCCTTTGCTGTGCAGAAGTTTTTCAACTTGATGTAATCTCATTTGACTATTTTGCTTTGTTTGCCTGTGCTTTTGAAATATTACTCAAGAAATCTGCCCAGACGAAAGTCCTGAATCATTTTTTCAATGGTTTCTTATAGCAGATTCATAGTTTCAGGTTTTATATTTAAGTCTCTAATCCATCTTGAAGTTTTGTTTTGTTTTGTTGTAGAGAGTGAGAGATAGGGGTCTAGTTGTATTCTTCTGCATACGGATACCCAGTTTTTCCAGCACCGTATATTGAAAAGACTCTTCTTTCCTCTATGTACAAGAGGAACCCAAAAACCCCTGGAATTTATTTATTTAAAAAAGTGTATTTATTTTACATCTCTAACCTTCAGTCACCTTAAAGTACTCTGTTTGATGCAATACACCTTTTGAGATGCTTTTTCCATTGCTCAAAACAGTTTTGAACTCATCAATTTTGATTCCTTTTAGAGCTTCTGCCATTTTTTGTTTTGCTTATTTCACATCAGCAAAATATTTCTGAGGACTTTTTTCACATGAGGAAGTAGAAAAAGTCACTTAGGGTGGGATTGAATGAATAGGAGGGTGGGGTATAGGACTTATGCTGTTTTGGGTTAAAAACTGCTGAACACTCAGTGCAGTGTGGGCAGGTGTGCTTATAAATTACCCATCATGAAATGAGCAAATGCATTGAAAGAATCTCAAAAAAAAAAATTCCCTGAAGTCAAATGCAGCCTCTCACAATGCTAGCTGGTACACTATTGCTGATGGGCTCCCAGAACATTTACCTAGTGGGGAAGCTTGTAGTCTAAGGGGCCCATCCTCCAAAAAATAATTACAGACTTTTTTGGGTCCCCTCCTTGTATGTTCCTGGCATCTTTATCAAAAAATAATTGACTATGAGCACATAGTTTTATTTCTGCGTTCTGTAGTCTGTTTCATTCACTCATGCATGTTCTGTTTATTTAGCTTGAAGTCAGGAAGTCAGCTTTGTTCTTTTGGCTGAGACTTGCTTTAGCTATTTGAGGTAATTTGTGATTCCTTATAAATGCAAGACTCTTTTTCCCATTTATATGAAGAATGTCAATTATATTTTGATAAAGATTGTATTTAATATGTAGATAGCTTTGAGTAGTATGAATAGTTTAACAAAATTAATTCTTCCAAGCATGAACATGAGATATCTTTACATTTTGTGTATCTCCTTAAATTCCTTTCATGTCATATAGTTTTTATTATAGTGATCTTTCATTTATTTGGTTAAATTTATTTATAGGTATTCAATTTGTTGGTAGGTATTGCTTTTTTATTTCTCTTTCATATTGGTCACTATTGGCATATAGAAATGTTAATGATTTTGTGTATTGATTTTGTATTCCGCAACTTTACTGAATTTATTTATCAGTTCTAATAGTTTTTTGGTGGAGTCCTTAGGGTTTTTTAAGATATAAAGTCATATCATCTGTAAACAAGTACAATTTGACTTCCTCTTTTCCTATTTATTTATTTCTCTTGTCTAAGTGCTCTTTCTAGGACTTGGGGTTCTGTGTTGACTAGAAGTGTTGAAATGCACATCTTTTCCCTGTTTGAGTTCTTAGAGGAAAGGCTTTCAACTTTTCCTTCTTCAGTACAATAGTAACTGTGGTTTTGTCAAATGTGACCTTTATTGTTTTGAAGCATGTTTCTTTTATAGCTACTTTGTCGAAAGTTTTTATCATGAAGTTTATTGAGAGTTTTTATCATGAACTTTATTGACTGCTTTTCTAGCATTTATTGAAATAATAATATAGTATTTGCCCCTGGTTCTATTAATATGATGTGTCACATTTATTGATTTATGTATGTTGAACCACCTTTACATCCCAAGGATAAAACCCACTTGATCATGGTGAAATATTTTTTTAATGTGTCATTGAATTCAGTTTACTAACATTGTGTTGAGGATTTGGAATCTATGTTCTTCAAGTATACTGACCTGTAGTTTTGTTGTTGTTGCTGTTGCATTTTTGTCTGGTTTTGGCATCAGGGTAATTCTGGCCATGTAGGATTAGGTTGACAGTGCATTCTTCACTTCAAATTTCTTGAAAAGTTTATCACATTGATATTAATTCTTCTTTAAATATTTAACAGAAGTCAGTAGTGAAGCCATTAGGTCTTGGACTTTTCTTTATTAAGAGACTTTTTATTACTGTTTTTATCAAATTACTCAGTATTGGTGTGTTCAGTTTTTATATTTCTTCATGGTTCCATCTTCCTGACCTAATCATGGTTCAATGTTGTATGTGTCTGTGAATATATCCATTTCTTCTAGGTTTTCTAATTTACTGGGATATAGTAAATTAAACACATGAATTTTGGAGAGTACACATTCAAATTACATAGCAGGAAGTGATTGAGGCATGAGGGTGAAACCCTCATGAATGTGATTACTGTCCATATAAAAGAAGACTCAAGTGATCCCTCCAACACCTTTCTACCATGTGAGAACATAGAAGTCACCATTTATGAGAAACAGACCTTCACTAGACACTAAATCTGATGATGTCTTTATCTTAAACTTCTCAGCATCCATAACTATGAAAGATACATTTTTGTTATTTCTAAATTACCCAGTTTAAGATATTTTGGTATAGCAGACTAAATGGACTAAAACATTGATTAAATTTTAAAAATTTTGACTGACTTTGTAAGATAAGCAGGGAATAAGAGAGAGGGTGAGGAGAGGAGAAGATAAACTGAGTGGAGAGACATAGAAAGAGAATCACAGGAAAAAAGATGAGAGATTGGATAAGGAAAACATGGTACATATGCACAATGGAATATTATGCAGCCATAAAGAAGGACAAATTTATGGACTTCGCAGCAACTTTAATAGATTTAGAGTTGATCGTACTGAGTGATCTATCACAGAAACAAAGAACAGAGTACCATATGTTCTCACTTATAAGCGGAACTTGAACAATTATAACACTATAAGAAAGCATTTGGCAGTAACGGGAAACTGTCAGGGAAGGGGGGTGGGATTGGCAGCTGAAGGAAACTGCTAGGGAGGGAGGGGCATACCTCATCAACAAGGGTGCCTGTATAATCAATGTTTGTATACCTAACCCTGAATTGTACCCCACATCTTTATAATAAAAAAATTAAAATAAAAAAAGTGAGACAAATATAAAAAGGTTACAGTGATTTTTAAATAGCATTTTAAGCCTGAAATATAAAATTTCATGGCAATGTACTATATGAATGAAACAGACTAAGATTTAAAACAGGGAGCCTAATTCATAAGATGTGGCAATAAGCAAGAGGAGGTATTGGTCTGGGGATACTCAGAATAAAAAGATATGAGTAGGTGTGAAAAATACTGTATCAGAAATGTTAACTGTTGCCAAACCCACAGCTTCCACTGTGGTTGCCACCTTTTACATCATGTCACTTTACAGCCAAATTAAATGACAACGAGAACCTGATTTAAGGTGACTTGTCCACAGCTGGTCTGCAATTACAACTTGTATAATCTGGCTTAAAAACAGAAGTTAAACAAACTTTATCTTTCAAGAGTTTGAAAATGGGAGACATTTTAGCAGATATTAAAGATATGTAGCAATGTCTACAGAGAGAAAGACAACATACAGTGCTCACTTTTCGTGTTCAACTTATATGCAGACTTTCAATCTAAAATCAATATGAAGGCTTGTTTGTGTATGAAATATCAATTGCATTGATATTGCCATTTCTATGTAGATATCTTGCCTTGACATATTAATCTTCACGTTTGGTTTTTTCGCTTCCTTGTGTAAGATTTTTCTACCAGTGAGTCAGAGGTATTTATATTTCCTCCAAGGGAAGTAGGAGTATACAGAGTATGAATGAAAAGAGCAAGACGTAGTTGCTGTAGAAGGAAGACCTGAAGGCAGCAGGACACAGAGCTTATGCTATAACAGTTGAACAGAATAGAGAATTGTGGAGAAACAACTCACTTCACATGCATACACACTCAAAGAGAATATGCTTTATCTGAGCTAGAAGGGGGAAGAGGGAGTTGGGAAAGAGGAGCTGAATGGAACATACTCTTACAGCAAGTCAGATAATGGAAGATGAGAAGGACAGACAAGGGACTTGAATAACAGTGTGGAGAGAAATTATATCTCTATAGAAAGATTTCCCATCACCCTTAGTGGCGACAACAGGGACTACTTATCAATTGAACAGATAAGAATGTCTCTGATGGTAGAGTGGGACTTCTATCTACAGGAAGAACTTCTTGCTTAAATACTTTTGCCAATTGCCCAAGAATTTTCTGGATTTTATTTATCTGTTCAGGAAATACAAAACACCATAGACTGGGTATCTTAAACATCAGAAATTTATTTCTCACAGTTCTGGAGGTTGGGAGATCTAAGATCAGTGTTGGCTGATTCGGTTTCTGATAAGGGCTCTCTTCCTGTCTGACAGACAGTCAACTTCTTGTTGTATCCTCACATGACGAAGAGAAAGAGTAAGCTCTCTGGTATCTTTTCATATAAGGATACTAATTCCATCATAAGGACCCTGTGCTCATGACCTCACTTAAACTTGATGAACTCCCAAAGGCCCCATCTACAAATATCATTACATTGAAGATTAGGAGGTTAGGGCTTCAAAGTATGAATTTGTGATGGGGACTAAAGTCATTCACAACAGTTTGCCCTAGCTCCTCAAAATTCATGTTCTTATAGCATGCAAAATACATGCATCATATCCAAAAGTCTTAACTCCTTCCAGCATCAACTTTAAAGTATTTAAGTTTAAAGTCATATCTAAATATTGTGCAAATCAGATATGGTTAAGAGTTGAGGCAAAATTTCTCTCCAACTGTGAACCTGTGAAACCAGACAAGTTACGTGCTATTAAAATACAATGGTGGGACAGTCATAGGATAGATATTTTAATTCCAAAATGTAGATAGAGATTTATTACAAGGCATTGACTCACACTATTATGGAAACTAACAAGTCCCAAGATCTGCAGTCAGCAAGCTGGAGGCCCAGGAGATCTTATGATGTAAGTTCCAGTCCAAGCCCTAGAGCCTGAGAATCAAGAGAGCTAATGGTGTAAATCCAAAGGCAGGAAAAGACCAATATCTCAGCCCAAAGACAGGAAGAAATAAAAATCTCTCCCTTACTCAGCCTTTTTGTTTTCTTCAGACCCTTAACAGACTGCATGAGGGTCACCCATGTTAGGAAGGGCAATCTGCTTTACTCAGTCTACTGATTTAAATGTTATTCTCATCTAAAAGCATCCTCAAGCACACATCCAAAATAATGTCTAACCAACTATCTGGACATTCTGTGGCCCAGTCAAGTTGACACACAAAATTAACCATCACATGAATTCTATCTGAATTGACATTCATAGAGCTCCTGAATTGGCAGATGGGATCTTTGTCACCTATAGGAGTAGTAAAGGTGAGAAAAAAGAGCCCTAGCTTTGATAATTGGGTAGGCCCAGAAAGTAATATGCCCTATCCATGTTAACTAGTAAACATAATAGATTTTCTATAAAGATTTCACTTTGGAATTTCATTACTTTTATGGACCTAACTATAAAAGGTTGAATTGAACATAGTTTTGTGGTCCTGCATACTTAAGCAAAAAAGAATGAAAATAAAACTGCATGAAAATAAAAACCCCTCTAATTTTAATAACAGCACATTGCTTTGTTTATTCCCAAGCCCTCTGGATCTGAGGACCACCTACATAGGAGAAATTAAAAACTAAATGAAAATACATTTATTCTACATTCCATGCCTAGCAATTTAATTTTTAAGCCTTCATAGCCCTAAAAATGCTCAGCTATTGCTTTATATTTTGACTTAGAATGAGTTTTCTAACAAGGATTCCAGTAACTGTGAATCCTATGTTTATAGTCTCCATTTGTTTTTTTGGTTTCTATGATATCTCTACATGAGTTCTTATTAACATTTCCTTCATCTGCATTCTTGATCTGTTCTTGGTACTGATGTTGCAAGGGGCTATATTTCTAGACCATGGGGTATAAATCTATTTTTCCAAAAATGTAGTTCTCCTCTCAGATACAATATTTTGGTTTTGTCAGTTTGTTTTATTTTTTACATATTTAAAATTTTCTATTGCTTCAACAGAATTTCATAGATTAAATAGGGGATTTTTTTCTAGTCTCTTCATTAGAGTGCTTTCCCTTACTACAGTATTCATGCATTCTGCATCCCTTAGATATCTGCCCCTAAGCATGAGGTAGCCATCTGAACTAAAAATTAGAATGCATAACTTGACAAATTAAGTGTTTTGGTAATGGCACAAAGTCTACAGTTTCTAAGATGGAAGCCTCAAGTACAATTGAACCACTCTCTTATAAGCCAGAGGTAGGATGTAGACGGTATACTTTAGTTTTTTAGTTTATTTTTGGATTGTGCTCAGTATAATCTCTCCCAAAAATTTAAGTCTGAGTCCCTTCTAGACCTCAATTAATCTCTAAATTGTACACATTTTTATTCAACACATATTTAATAAGCAACTGAAATATGTTTGACACTGAGCTTTATTTAGAAGCTGAAGATAAAATGGTAAGCAAAGCATACTGAAGACTACTGTCTGGTAGGGAAGATAGACTCTAATCAAATGATGATAAAATGCTTTTCATTTCACCCCATCCCACCTCCTCTCTCTTTTTCTTGACTTTTCTGACTGCTCCTACTCTCTAATTTCTCTACTACCCCAAAACTCCTTTATCAGCTCTTTTTTTAACCACCTATAATCCTAGAAATTTGTTCCCAACCTTATATCCTGCCACTCTATACATTCTCCTTGGAATTAGACACAACTTTAACTTTTACCTGTATGCTAAGGATTTCAAAAACTATCTTCTTCCCAGATCTCTCCACTTCCCCTGCCACATGCTATAAGAACCATCTCTCACCAAATCTTGGAGTCCATATTCTCATCTGCAACCATACTTTCATTGAATGAACACTCCAATAACATCCTAAGTGTCTCCCTCCTGTTTCTTTCATTGACTCTCACCACTTATCCATAATATTTCTAGAGCACAAAAACAATCACAGCATTCCATAAAAGTGCCTAATGATGTCCCAAAGATGCAATCTAAGGACCTCAGTCAGACATCAAAGGTAGTTAGGGATGTGACACAGAGCCAGGATCATCTTTATCCATTCTCCCACATATTACACTTCATTTACATCATCACCCTTTATAATGCTGTTTTTCTTGCAGGTCATTCTGCTCAAAATATTCTTCCCCCTTTTTCTATTCAAGCTGAAAGACTCAATACAAATAATACTACCTCAGTGAAACCCCTAATTCTCCTTCCCCAATACTACTAAGCAGAGTTCATTACTCCTTTGTCTGTTATACCATTGTTCCAATGATATACTTCTATTAAAGCATTCATTAGAATGCATCATGAGTGTCATTGATCACAGTAAACTCAACAAATAGCAAAAGTGCTGGAAAAATAATAGATATGAATAAATATTTATTGAATGTTGTTGAATAAGAGAATGCCTCCACTGTGTGTGTATACGTGAGTGAGGATGGAAATGTACTGTGTGTGTATGCTTTGGGAGGATGGAAATGTACTTTCTTATTATTTGGATGGAGAGAACAGTGAGAGAGCATAATAAGAAGCGAGTAGGATACAAATTAGAAGTAAAAATCATAAATATAACCTATTTTCTGATGATGTGTTGACTAGAACAAGAGCTTATGAAGCACAGATTTGGAATTAGCCCCTATTTGCTTTTATATGGTTTAGGATTAAACTTATTCATGGGCAAAATAAAAAAATTATAATAGTTATGCTACAAACAATGTTTAAGTCTTCTCCTTTCTCTATGAAAGTCCAGACAATCCTGAGCTGGACAGCATTGTACATTCTCGGAGCACGTATATCCTTCTGTCTCGTTGCTTTGTCACACATAGCTTCAACGTCATGGTCCAGAATGGCAAGGTATATTCCAAGAAGCAGAATGAAAAAGGAAACAAAGAAACTCTGCAAAGAGACGATGTGAGTATAGTCTCCTAAGGAAGGCTTCCAGGAGATAGAGTATAACATTTCCATCTGCCTCCCATGGCCCAGTTCTGAGGTCACAGAGAGGCTAGGAAATACCATCTTTATTCTTGTGTGTCATGTTTCTACCTTTAAATTCTGTTGCTATAAAAGTAGGGAAAAATGAATGTGGACTTACAGATTTTTGTTTTTGCTTATCTATATTTTAGGCTTTGACTAAGATGTTATATATTAGCATGCTACAATCACTCGGCACATATTTACTATTATTTTTATTATCATCTGCTTTTGGATCATTTGCCAGTTCTTCCACCTCCAGGCCCACTGGTTACTTCTGCCCTAATGACTACCCAGCTATATGTTAGGATATTCAGAATTACAAAATTTATCAGGTCCAGGGCACTAGTGAACTGTACCCCAATGTTGATAAAGTAATAATAACTAAATTCCTAATGGGTAACTGATACTCTTAGGTTGTAACATCACCAGAGAGTTACTGGGGTACTTGTTGATTTTTTTTAATGTTATTTTTTGTTATAACCTCACTTTTTTACTTGAGAGAGATGAACTTAATCATAACCACTTGAAATTTCATGTCTCAGAAGTGTTTTAAACTTTTTAAATGATCGCCCTTACCATTTTACATTACTGCACCAAAACCCAACAGTTGCATCCCCATTTTTCTAATGGAGTTTTAAATATTACCATATTACCATTCATTGTTGGCTTAATCATGCTGTGCTTTTATTTTCTTTCTAAGAAATTAAAGTTTATAAAGTAAGCTCTTGGCAATTGAAACATTTGGGAAAGCTACTGGATATTTCACATAGGACCACAGGCTGCTACTAGCAGACAAGATAACCTTCCTAGTTACCTGTTGCTGTAAATCATTATGCACTGTCTCCTGCCCAAATTACTGAGAACATGTGGCACAGGTCTTAAGGAATTGCTTCTTTGTTCTCTGTAACCTTAACTGTAGTGATCACAGTGTTAAATGGCATAAAGTAGTCATGGAATTTTATTAATGAGACTATCAGCTAAATTATAGTGATCATTAAAACTGCCAGTTAATGTCAAAATGTTTTGACTATCAAATTCAGAGAGATTAATCATTCTTTTAAATAGACTCTGCTAGCAACCTGATTATTTTTTTTCTAGTCCAAGATGTCATTTAGTAAGGTTTCTGTTTCTTTTTTGTTTTGTTTTGTTTGCTGGCTGGTAATTAAATAAAGGACAAGTGGATAGAACCAACCATTTTGGGAAATGTTTAAAATGAGTTAATGATCCATTCCTTAAGCATTACAAACTGAAGGTGAGCCACTAAAGCTAATGACATTTATAATCAGTATTTGCAAAGAGCATCAGGTAATCGGTTAGAGCAGAAGAATGGAGTAATGGTATTTCACACTGGAACAGACTTTTCAGAGACTGAGAACTTCTGCCAACAAATCGTCATTGACATCTTGTTCAAAAGAAATGGGAATCTTCAAAATCTTATAAAGTGACAAAAGTCAGAAGATGTTTGATAAGTTGAAGGAAGAAAATATTGACTGAGAGAGCAGGTTTTGTTATAAAAATTGACAGGGACCTCAAGATACATTTGACAGTGATTGAACTGGGCTACATAAAGTGACATGTCTTGCTGCCTTGCTTCTTTTTCTGATCAAAATGAGACTTAGTAAACTGTATAAATTTTTATTGCTTCTGTCCCTTCTGTCACCATTGCCATGAAATCTGTGAGGCTTGCTTCAATTTTTTTAAGCATTATTGGAATTTATTTTTAAAATTTAAAGAATCATATAAAGTAGTTATTCAAGCATTTATAAGAGTTCTGGGAAATACTAGATATAAATATTATTTCTTTAAAGGAGAAAATTCTCTTCAATTTTTCATCAGCAGAATCTGCTGAGTCCTCCAATTAGTGATCTGGTTGATATTAAGTAACAACAGTGGTGTGCCACAGTTTTGCCCTTTCTGATGTCAAAATCTATCTCAGATCCTAATTACCAAAGTGACGAAATGTTCTCCAGTTGCCTCCTCCTTCCCACCCCATATGAGAAGTGGCATATTTAAATAAAAATAATCTTTTTTAGTCATCTATGTTTACCATCTTATCTCTGTCATTTTTAATAATTTTTTATTTTAAAGATGTGGGGTAAAATTCAGGGTTAGGTATACAAATGTTCATTATGCACGTACTCTTGTTGATGAGGTGTGCCCCCCCATTTACCATTTTAAAGAAGTTTTAAGTCACTTAATGAACTTGTGCAAAAATATATTTATAATTCTTTACTGTGATCTGTCTACTTTGATTTTAGAAATCAGAATGATAAAGACATAAATAGTTAAAAGGCTGAGAACTATTAACATTAGATAGAAAGGCAAAATTAGAGCTCTGATTCAGCCCTTGGTAGGTTCTCTCCTAAATGAGGTCAATAAAGGCCGTTCCTCTGTCACTTCCAGGTTTTCCCTGGAGGACTGTGAGTGTTCTCCTTTAGAGCAGCAATGGCAACCGTTGTTACTACACTTTCCACTCCCCAGCTCAATTCTTTCTCTTTCTTTGGTGTTTGCCTTAGACTGTCTTTATGCAGGGTAGGCAAACGGTATTGGAGGTATCACGGCATCAATCATGAGGCATCAGTTTACTTTTCCTTCCTTCCTTTCTTCAGCTTCCAACTCCAAGATTGAGCAACAGGGAAAGAAAATAATTCACATCTCCAAATAATACCTTCTATGAACTGGCACTGGATTTAACACTTTGCATGTACAATTTCATTTTATTCTTTTTGCAGTAATGCTATTATCTTCATTTTACAGATGACCATAAAATAGCTGACTCTATCTAGACTGATGGAGTTTAAATCCTTTCCTCAAGGTCACAGAGTGAGGAAATGGGAAAGGTGTACTTCTCACCTCTTTGCACTCAGTACATCATTCTACGCCCCTCGCACCTGTACCTAAGATTCAGTTGAGGTGTGAGCTGGAGAAATAACAGGCTAACCATGATGCTAAATTGTCTGAATCATTACTGACCTACTACTTGTCAACAATCTGATATACAAGCAGAACAAACTTTCTACAGTGAAAAGTTAAGTCTAATATTTTTTAACAAGAATTCAGAACTATATTTGGCATGCAGACATTTATACGGGTGGTAATTCTGTTACAGTGTGCAACTGATAGCACTTAAAACTTTTGTAGGCCAATTATAAACTTTATATTCCATTTTCAACATGCTTGATGTATATTTTAAAAGACATTTGCAGAATATTCCTCTTCTTTAAGACATTTGGGTCAACATTCAAGCTAATTTTACAATCCTCATAAATATACTAAGACCTTTCATATTAGCCCTCATCCTGCTCAATACTTCATCAGGATTCTGACTTAAGCATTTATTTGACTGGAATTTGCCACTTACTACAGTTAGTAGTACATAGCAATACCTCAAGCCCATACTTTATGCAATTTCTTAGCATATGGAAACTATAATTATGCTTAATATAATTTCACTAGTTTTTTATTGCAATAGAAATACAGTAACCACTCTACAGCCTAAAATGCTGTTGCCGTCATTGATTCACAAAATTCATTTACTGAAGAGTTATTCATTTAGTCATGTACTACTAATTGAATCATTTTGAAACTACTAAATATCCATTCTGTGTAGAGGTACACACATTTTGCAAGATAATATTTTAAAGCTTGTATTATTTATAATTTTCTTTCCTTTTCTATCTAGATATATTTTGTTTTCAATTTCATTGTTAACTTGAAGTCCTGGTAGAACAAGGGGCTTTCTGCTCTTTTTGTATATTACATTTTGTTGGCAGAAGGTATTTGGAGAAAGACTTCATACGAGAAGTTTTAATGAGGAGTAGGAGTTCATAAAGAAAAATATAGTTAGAAGCCTAGTGTTAAAGTTCAGATAACTGAACTGAATCACTAACACAAGTGGTCCATAAGACACAATGCCTTTTCTGTGTGTTGGGGAGAGTGAGTGAGTTCGGCTACTGGAGTTGAGTTACCAGACCATAGCACACTAGAACTCAGAATTCTAGGACCAAACAAAAGACAGCCGCCCTAGATCTAGAATACATGCTCCAGGAGAGTCTAGAACAATTTCTGACACACAACAGACTCTCTTTAAATGATGTGTGAATGTCCTGGTAGCTTGGCTTATGAATTTATAAAGTGCTCAGATCAACTTCCACTTTGTTGTTATGTATGCAGTTATATTTTTTCCTGCCTAACCTGCCAATTCATAACCAAAAAGAAAGGAGACTGGAGTTGATGGGTGAGGATTTAGGGATGCTTACTGGACTAATGAGCTCTCCAAGGCCATATGGCAATCTTTCCTTATGCCTACATTTCTCTTTCTTCTCTCATGGGTGAATATGTCAACAGACCCCAGGAGAAGGGGCTCTACCTACAGGTGATCTGAGAAGACCCTAAGCCTGAGGAGGAAACTCTGCCTCCTTTTTCCTTGTTCTATTTGTTCTTTCATCGTGTATCCTAACTTTCAGAGTATTTCTGTGAGAAGTGAGCCTAGAGGCAGGATACTAGGGACTTCTAATGCAGCCTCATGGCTCAGCCTTTGCCTTTAGAGCACAGCATAGTAATTTGGAACCAAACTTTCTTCACCTGGCCTTGTCTCTCTTCATGAATATTATGAAAATGACTACTAACTGAAGTCCTATATTCAAATCAAACACCAATTCTCATAGTAGATTTAGTGGGAACAACCCATAAGGAGGTGTTCTATGAACTAGATTGAGGCAGAAAGAACAGTTCTAGTGACTGGGACAAGAGAGAACAATCACCAGAAGAAAAATTGAGTCAAAAATCTAGAATAAATGGATTAACTACATCAAACTAAAGTAGTAAGAGGAGGAAAACAAGCAGCAAATTAAAAATGAGGTTGGCAGATGAAGAATCCATAGAATGGATCAAGTTGCAAAGTGAATTTTTGAGCCCTGGGCATGCAAGCTTCCTCTGTATTTAGAAGATGCATTGTAGGGCTGGCTTCCAAAAGTTTAAAGACTTTCAGGAGCATTCCTAATTCCTTCCCCCATTCTTTAATACCAAATTGTGAATCAACCCCTTCATCTCTCTGTCACATGCACACTTATGCACAGGATACAAAATTTTGTAATACTGTCTGCTACTGAGGAAGTTCTGAAGGTAATGCAGAAAAAACAAATTCAGACTCTGGGCTATCATTTAACATACTATTGTTCTCTCTACTTGTATACTTAGCATGCATATTAATGCCTTCATATTGAGTACTAATAAAAATTAGTACTTTTATGCAATAAAGATTATGTACTCTTTTTATTTCTTTGTTTTATTGAAATTTCCCCACTATAAAATTTATAGTCCACCAATATCTGAATACCTATAGTCACTCCTAACACACTAAGTGTAAACTCCTTGAGATCAAAGATTGTGTGACTTACACATTCTTATATTCCCAGTGCCCAGCATAGCATTCAGTACATGTCCAATAATATAAATTAATTTATAGTAAAACGAGTAAGGGCAGAGCAACTGTGTGCATAGAGAAAGCTGCCTAAAAAAGCATGAGAATATTACCTCCTGGTGAATAGTTCACAAGAAGCTCCTATAAAATTGACAGAAAATAGCTTCAGTACTTGTATACCTAATCCTGAATTGTACCCCACATCTTTAAAATAAAATAAATTACAAATAAAAATAAATGAACACATAAATAAAAACAAGCATGAAATCTCCAAGGTGATTTTATAGTAAGAAAATAAAGCTCTTTGGGAGCCATTTCCATTTTTTAAATGAACCTCTTTAGTAAATAAATCTCATCGGAGTCTTTTCTTCTATTATTCAAATCCTCACCATTTTTCTTATCCTTCTTTATGGTCAGTTTTCCTTCTATTTCATATTGTTGTCTGCCTGTTGAATACTTTCTCATAATTTACCATTTTTAGCACTAAGACCCATGTTGACTTTGACTAAAGCTATTAAGGTAGGAGGGTTTCTGCTCATCCATATTTAACTCTTATTTTGCTTACCTCTCATTTGCTCTTTAAATAAATTTACATTTCCAGTTACTGTCTTTCTAGCTGGCAGGTCCTCTCTAGGCTCATCTGCCTGCACACTCATGCCTGTATATTTAGAAGTTATTTTATCCTTCTAACAGAATGAACCTACATCCTCCATTTCCTTATTTATATCCGTTATTTATTTATATTTATATCTTATTTATATCCTTTATTTTTAAGTTGCCATTGTATTCTGACCTCTTATATCCTTATTTATTTATATCCTTTATTTTTAAGTTGCCATTATTTATATCCTTTATTTTTAAGTTGCCATTGTATTCTGACCTCTCATATTGTTGTTCATTTTGCAACCATCCTCTGTACTCCTCAAGAACTTAGTGGCAAAATTACATTTAATTAGCATAGTTTCCATTAAACCACTCAAAGCAATGAAGTGAATAGCAAATAACTTCTTATATGGCTAGATTGTGCAGATCTCCTTTCAATATACTTTTCTCCTATCTTACCTGAGGTACAACTGCTAATTCAAGTCAAATTCCATCAGATGAATTTTAAAAAGTATTCCTACTTTTTCACTGTATTCAAATTTCACTACACTGGGTTCAGTACTGCTCACACAAATGGGCCACAAGTCCTACTTTCTCACCTTAATCAGTCAAATATCATAATTTTTTACCCATCATTGTTAAATGTGCTAAACCATAACTAGTCTTCCTTCTAAAGTTTAAGTACTCAGTTAAAAGATAAATGTGGGCTAGAGTTGTCAGATTTAGCAAATAAAAGTACAGAATGCCCAGTTGAATTTGAATTTCAGATAAACAACAATATTTAAGTGTAAGTATAATCTATGTGATATTTAGAATATACATACACTAAGAAAGCATTCTTTTTTATATGTAGTTCAAATTTAAATAAGTGTTAATGTTTGTTAGTTTGTTGTTGAATATTTTTTTGAGTCAGAGTCACTCTGTCTCTTAGGTTGCAGTGCAGTGGCAACACTCATGGCTGCCGCAGCTTTGACCTGCTGGGTTCAGGCAATCCTTCCTCCTCAGCCTTCCAAGTAGCTGAAAATACAGTAGTGCACTACCAGGCCCAGTTTATTTTTTGATTTATTGTAGAGACGAGGTCTCACCAAGTTGCCCAGGCTGGTCTCAGACCCCTGAGCTCAGGCCATCTCTTGCCTCGGTGGTATTGTTGAATAGTGTTAGAAAGCATGAGTTTCTGGGAAATAAACAAAACCCTAATAAACATTTACTGATTTGGGATGTTAGATGCAATTTTGCTTCAAGAAAAGTAGATGACTATAGGATTCTAAAACTTACTTCAACCAGTTTGTAATTGTATGCATTTGCATTTGTGCATATGTATACAATCCTTATTTAAATTGTTGCTTAGTTCCCAGAACAACTTGTTATACATATAGATCAGATTCAGTAGGCATATGCTAAATATCTACAATTATATTTTTATTTTAATAAAGGAAATATTTGAAGTTGCATATATGGGCTCTAAAGGCAAAAGGATGTTGTATACTACCTTTATAGAGTCAGGCTGTTTGCGGTTGCATGACACACTATGACTTTCTGAGTCAGACAGAAAAATCTGTATTTGCTCCCTGGTATATTTTATTACATCTATGGTTCCAGGAGAAACTCATCATTTGGAACCTCAACTTGGATTAAAAAAAAAAAACTTAAGTTAAAAGAAAGGAAAGAGGGAGAGGAAGAGAGAGAGAGTTCAAGATGGGAGCAGTTCTATTTAACCAAACCTTTTCGCTACACTGGAATCAACTTTCTATACTAATTTGCACCCGAAATTTAAGAGATTGAATTACCAATTATTTGTCACAGTATCTGCACTCTGATTAGATTCAAATAACATATTCCAAAATATGCTTATTATAGAAAAGCTGATACATTAAGATGAGGTATACATGAGATGGTGTTATTTAAATTACTTATAGGAAACTGAAAGAGGTGAAAGAATAGAGAAACTCACTTTTTAAATTAATACAAATATAACCCTTGGAACCTGTATAGTAGGATTGGCTCCTGGGTGAGAGATGCCACAAATTTCATCTAATGTCATGAACTTTGCTCCATGAACCTAATCTTGAACTCAAAGGGGTCAGGGATGAGTAACTGGCAAATGCATTCTCTTCACTGATAGTGTCCCTTCTAAGAAGTTTAGCTTAGTTCAGATACTAGTAGAAATAAAAATAGTTAATAGGGGGCAGATTCATAGACAGTCCACAAAAAAACTATATCTACAAAACCTCTAGGTATCTCATGTCTACAAGGAATAAGAAAACACTCTGCTCTCAGGGGGAAAAAAAAGGTTTCATGTGTAATTGGCTGATACTTATTTAGTTAAGAATTCTGTGCTCTCAAAATATATGTTTTCATCGTACATACTTAAGGCAATCATATAATTTATTGTCCAAATCATAATACTTTTTGTTTAGGAAAAATGCTAAACCCAAGAAAACTCCTGGACAACAGGCATAAATTGAGAATGTCATGGACAAATCTTAGTATATACACACTAAGACCTGTGGATATCATCAAATATAAATACAGAAAATTATTTGAATCTATACAATATCCACAAAACAATCTAAATCATACCTAATATTTGCTTGATATTTACTATGTCCCAAATATTCATTTAATCCTAGCATCAGCCTTATGAAGTAAAAAGCTATTACTATTTCCATTTTACAAAGTAGTAAGTTATGACCCAGATAAGCTAAGTGATTTTGCTGAAGTCACAGAGCTATATAATGTAGAATGAGAATTTGAGACCACACAGTTTAAATACAGAACTCATATTCTAATTGACAATATAGGCTAATCAGAATTAACTAAACCGAATCACTGAATATTATGTATAATAATACATTCAATCACAGAATATAAGGACCTAAGCAACAAGTATTTAAAATTTAAGTACAGATTCGTTTTTAAAGATAATGACTATGGAAAATAAGGGGAGGATCCAAGATGGCCACCATGGAGTAGCAGACCAGAGCCTCTCTTGCCAGGTGAGGCAGAGAATAGGGATCCAGTCACCAATAACACAGGCATCCTGAACAATTGTGAATGGGTGAAGCACCCTGCACCCAGCAGAGCTGTCTTTGAACACACAGAGACCAGAAAGCAGAGTGCTACAATGGTAGATGATGGAATCTAGGTGCCTCATCCCCTGCATGTGCCAGGCTCAGATAGGAACTGAAGTCCTTCCCTGTGCAGGAGAGGAGATGAGTGATCCTGACACACTCTGAGTTGGTTCCCCACACGAGTCATTGGTCCCATGTGAGAGGAGTCCTTGTCAAGGCATAGCTCTGGGTGGGCAATGGAATGGAGGACAAATCCCCACTCGGAAGACCCCAAGTATGTGCCGTCCACCAGGGAAGCCCAGAGGCTGGATCCCAGGCAAGAAAATTTTGTCTGCAGATTATACTCAGCTGTTACCCACTACCAACATCTGGCAGCCAATTCTTCCTCCTCCAGATGATGAGAAATCACCAGCCAGCCCCACATATCCCCAGGGCAGGTCCTCAAATGGTGGAAGCTCATTGTCTTTCAAGTGCTGAGTGTGGACTTGAAAGGGGAGAAAGCAACATGAAAGACACCCAAAGTCCTTCTTGGTAGGGAGGTTTTGGGCTATAAATGGTAAGTAACTGATAGGGAAACCATCTCCCCACCCACTCGCCACAGGGTACTTGCAATGGAGTCTGAAAACCACCTGACTAAGCATGGGAAAATCTAAGCTGGAGGGGGCCTGTTTTAAGGGTGAAGCACAGAGTAGAGGTGAGTGCCCTTCTCTCTTTCTCTCTTACTGAGTGATCTATATTGAACAACTGAAGGGCTCCTAGAACAGAGGAACATTGACTAGTTTCAGAGCAACAAAACCAAAGAAGAAAGGTAGGGAGGGAAGAGTAACTTTTCACAAATGAGAAAGAATCAATGAAGAAATAGGGTATCCTAAGAGTCTTAAGGAGACAATGCATGAAAAAGTAGCTATCCATGCACAAACAATCAAAACCCCCCAGAACAGCCTGCTCTGGATAGCTAAGTCACAGAACTCAAAGATTGGATAGCTAAAAGAAATAAAGAGAACCACAAGAAATTAAAAGCTAACTCACCAAAGATGTACAGAAAACAAAAGTGGAGTTGGCTAATTTCAGAAAGGTCCGTTATGAAATACTGGAAATGAGAAACTTCATCCTGGAATTTAAAAACACAATAGCAAGCATAGGGAACAGGATCAGTCAAACAGAGGAAAGAATCTCAGAGCATGAAGGCCAAAATGTAGAACTAACTAGTCTGTCAAAAACAGAAAAAAGTCTCAAAAGAATGAGCAAAGCCTTCAAGAGGGATGAGACTATGTCAAGAAGGCAAATCTAAGCCTAATTGGTATCCCTGAAGCAAAAGGAAACTGAAAACACTATGGAACAAGAATTCCATGAGGTCATCCAAGAAAACTTCTCACATCTCACTAGAAAGGTGACCTTCCAAGTACAAGAGATTCAGAGAACCCTTGCAAGGTATCCCATGAGAAGACCATCATAAGACACATATTAATCCAACTCCACAAATTAAGCAAGAATGAAAAAAATCCCAAAAGCACAAGAGAGAAAGATCAGACCACCTACCAGGGAAGACCCATCAGAATTGTTCCAGACTTATCAGCAGAAACACTGCAAGCCAGAAAGGATTAGAGTCCTATTTTTAATGTTCTCAAAGATAAGCAATTTCAGCCAAGAATTTCTACCGCACCAAGCTAAACTTCGTCAGCAATGGAGACTTAAAATCTTTCCCAGACATCCAATCCCTAAGAGGATATGTCATCTACAGACCACCTCTCTAGGAAATGCTTTAAAAAGTATTAAACACAGAAGTAAAAGAACATTCATGCCCATTACAAAAGTACAGGCAAGCACAGAGTTAACAGAGCATATGGATCTTTCACAAAAATGAAACTGCACACATATAGAAATTCAAAAGTAAAAGGAAGCAAAACAAGTAAAAGCCCTATGACAGGAGTAATCTCTAACATTTCAATAATTAATTTGACATGAATGGACTGAATGTGCCACTGAAGAAGAACAGAGTGACAAACTGGATAAAGAAACATGATCCAATATTCTGTTGACTCCAGAAAATTCATCTCATTGCAAAGGACACCCAAAGGTTCAAAGTTAAAGACTAGAAAATGTCCTTTCACGAAAACAAAAAACAGAAAAGAGCAGGGTTAGCTATTCTGATATCTAGCAAAGTAAACTTCAAACCATTAAAAGTTACAAAGGGCATGAAAGGATACTACATAATGATAAAAGGATCAATCCACCAGCTAGAAATATCTATCCTAAACATATATGCACCCAACACAGGAGCACCAGATTTTATAAAAACAACTACTAAGTAAACTAAGAGAAAATATTGACACCCATACAATCATAGTTAGAGACCTCAATACCCTAACAGACTTAGAAAGAAATTGAGGGGGAAAAATCAACAAAGAAATTCAGAACCTTAACTTGACATTTGATCAAATGAACTTAAATGGACATCAACCAAACACTGTACCCAACAACTACTGAATATATATTCTATTTATCAGCACATGGAACGTGCTCCAAGATTGATCACATTTTTGACATAAATCAAATGTGAACAAATTTCAGAAGGTAGAGATAATACCATGCATCCTCTCAGATCACAGTGGAATAAAAATAAGTATCACCACTAACAAGATTCCCCCAAAACACACAAAGACACAGACACTAAACAGCATGCTGAACAACCCCATTATAAAATGGGCAAAAGATATGAACAGACACTTCACAAAAGAAGACA
>NW_007106705.1:42373-88375 GCF_000164805.1 Carlito syrichta
GAGCCAACAAACACATGAAGAAATGTTCAACCTCACTAATCATCAGGGAGATGCAAATCAAAACCACACTGAGATACCACCCAACTCCAGTCAGACTGGCAATTATCAACAACTCAAAAAATAACAGCTGCTGGAGAGGGTGTGGCGAAAAGGGAACACTTCTACACTGTTGGTGGGAGTGTAAACTAGTGCAACCTCTGTGGAAAGCAGTGTGGCGATTCCTAAAAGCTCTAAATATCGACCTCCCATATGACCCTGCAATCCCCCTACTGGGAATATACCCTGAAGAACTCAAATCACTCTATAAAAAAGATACCTGCACACGTATGTTTATCGCAGTGTTGTTCACAATAGCAAGAACCTGGACACAACCATGCTGCCCATCAAAAGAGGACTGGATTTAAAAAATGTGGTACATATACACAATGGAATACTACGCAGCCATAAAAAAGAAACAAAATCATGAATTTCGCTGCAACCTGGATGGAACTAGAGTCTATAATACTGAGTGACCTCTCACAGAAACAAAGATCAGAATATCACATGTTCTCACTCATAATGGACCTTGAACATTCAATGCAATACTATAAGAAAATGACTGACGGTACTGGGAAAACTATGGGGGGGAGGGGGATGGAATTAGCAGTAGCAAATATCTGTCGGGGAATGGGAAAACACCTCTTATCAACAGGGTGCCTGAATGAAATGTAATTGTACACCTAACCCTTAACTGTACCCCACAAAACCATAATAAAAAATACTGATTAATGGGAAAAAAAAGAAAACACACAAAGACACAGACACTAAACAACATGCTGCTGAATGAATTCTGTGTCAACACAGAAATCAAGACAGAAATAAAAAGATTCCTGGAAACAAATGAAAACAAAGACATATCAGAATCTCTGGGATGGTATGAAAGCAGTATTAAAAGGAAAATTCATAACATTACACATGCACATAAGAAAATTAAAAGACCACAAGCAAACAACCTAACATCATATGTAAGGAAGCTGGAAAGGCAAGATTACCTAAATCCTAATTTAAATAGAAAAATCCAGATCAGTAAGATAAAGTCAATATTGCAGGATATGGAAGACAAAAATATCATAGAAAGGAACAACAAGCATGTTCTTTGAGAGGATAAATAAGATTGACAAACCCCTGGTCAGACTGACTTTAAAAAGAGAGAGAGAAAGTCCAAATAAACACAATTAGAAACAAAAGAGGTGATGTCACAGCTGACCCTGAAGAAATTCAATAGATTATCAGAAATTACTATGAACTTGTATGCAAAGAAACTAGAAAATCTAAAGGAAATGGAGGATTTTCTGACATCCCACACCCTCCTAAGGCTGAAACAAGAAGAAATTGAAACTCTAAACAGACCAATAACAATCCAAGAAATCAACTCAGCCATAAGAAACCCTGCCAACAAAAAGCCCTGGACCAGATGGCTTCTCAGCTGAATTCTACAAGATATACAAGGAGGAACTTATATCAATCTTATTATAAGTATACCAAGTAATCAAGAATGATAGAATTCTCCCTAAATAATTGTATAAAGTTAACATCATACTGACACCAAACCTGGCAAAGACCCAACAAGAAAAGAGAATTACCGGCTAATCTGCTTGATGAACACAGACACAAAAATTCTCAACAAGATTCTAGCAAATATGATACAACATAGTTCAAGGATCATCCTTCATGATTAGATGGGCTACATTCGAGGAATGTAGGGTCAGCTCAGCATTTGCAAGACAATAAATGTTATTAAGCACATTAACAGATGTAAAACCAAATCCACATGATTATCTCATTAGATGCAGAAAAAGCATTTGACAAAATCCAGTATCCCTTCTTAATAAAAACCCTTGAACACCTAGAAATAGATTAAACATTTATCAAACAAGAATAGCCATCTGTCATAAACCCACAGCCAATATTTTGCTCAATAGGCATAAATTAGAAGTATTCCCCCTAAGAACTGGAATAAGACAAGGATTCCCACTCTCATCTCTCCTACTCAGCATAGTGCTGGAAGCTTTAGCCAGAGCAATTAGCCAAGAGAAGGCAATCAAGGTATCCAAATAGAAAAAGAGGAAGTCAAGCTATCCCTCTTTGAGAATGATATAATTCTATACCTAGACAACGTTAGGAATTCTGTCAAAAAACCTGCTAGCACTGATAAATAACTTTGGTAAAGCCTTGGGTGGCAAAATCAATGTGAAAAAGAGTTGCATTTCTATATACCAACAACAAGCAGGCAGAGAATCAAATAAAAAACACAATCCCATTCACAATAGCCACAAAAAAATAAAATAAAATACCTTGGCATCCACATAACCAGAGAAGTAAAAGACCTTTACAATAAGAATTGCAAAACACTGCTCAAAAAAGTCAAGAATGAAAAAATATACCATGTTCATGGATTGGAAGAATCAATATTATCAAGATGTCCATCCTACCCGAGGCAGTCTAAGTCTCAATGCAATACCCATCAAATTACCAACATGACTTTTCAAAGACCTGGAAATGACAATACAGAAATTCATATGGAAAAAAAAAAGAGCACTAATAGCCAAAACAATCCTCAACAAAAGGAATAAAGTCGGAGGTACCATTCTTTCAAACTTTAAACTTTATTACAAAGCTACAGTAATAAAGACAGCATAGTATTGGTACAGGAATAGGCACATTAATCAATGGAACAGGACAGCAATTCTGGAAGTGAAAACACAGTCCTTCAACCAACTCATCTTCTACAGAGCCACCAATAACAATCACTGGTGAAAGGAGACTATATTTAGCAAATAGTGCTGGGAAAACTGGCTAACCACATACAGAAGAATGAAACTGGACCACTACCTATCACCATATATAAAAATAAACTCAAAATGCATTAAGAACCTAAACATAAAACTTCAAAGCATAAGAATCCTAGAAGAAAACATAGGAAACACCCTTCTGGACATCAGAGTAGGCAATGAATTCATGACCAAGTCCCCAAAAATGAATGCTGCAAAAGCTAAGATAGACAAGTGGGACCTCATCAAACTGAAAAGATTTGCACAGCAAAACAACCCACCAAGCTAAAAAAGAAACAACACACAGCATGAGGAAAAGATATTTGTAAATTATGCACCTGACAAAGACATCACTTCTAGGATCTATAAGGAATTCAAAAGGAAAAAAAATCACATTAAAAAGTGGACAAAGGACATGAACAGATACTTCTCAAGAGATGGCATACAAGCAACCAACAGACACATGAAAAATGCTCAGCCCCATTAATCATTAGAGAAATGCAAAACAAAGCTACAATGTGATACCACCTAAATCTGGTAAGGATGACTATAAGTAATAAATCAAAAAACAACAGGTGCTGCCATGACTTTGGAAAAAAGGGAGCACTTCTATACTTTTGATGAGAATGCAGGTTAGCCCAACCTCTATGGAAAGCAGTATGGTAATTTCTAAAAGAACTAAAAACTGATCTTCCATATGATCTAGCAATCTTTCTCCTAGGAATATAACCAGAGGAACATAAATCTCTCTACCAAAGAGACACCTGCACATTCATGTTTATTGCCACACTATTCCCAATAACAAAAGCATGGAACCAACCCCACTGCCCATTAAAAAGTGAACGGGATAAAGAAAATGTGGTACATATTCTTGATGGAGTATTATGCAACCACAAAAAATAACAAAATCATGCCCTTGGCAGCAACTTAGATGCAGTTGGAGACCATCATACTAAGTGAACTATTACAGAAATAAAGAACTGAATACACCATGTTCTCACTCATAAGTGACCCTGAACACTAGTCACATTAGCATAAGCTGGGATTGGCAGTCACTGGACACTGCTAGGGAAGGTAGGGAGGGAGGAGGGTGTGAGTGCATGTGACAACACAAAGGGTACCTGGTCCACTACCAGGGGAATGAGAGCCACTAGAAGTCAAATGTCACCTGCATGCAGCCTATTTATGTAGTAAATCCTCACTTGTACCCCACAACTCTATAATAAGTAAATTCATTATCTAAGGAAGATAATGACTATACTATAGTCACATTACAAAGGACACTAATCCTACCAATGAGGGCAGGGTCTTCATGTCCTAATCACCTATTACATGCTCCAATGTTTAATACCATCACCTTGAGATTTAAGTTCCAACATATAAATTTTGGAGACACAGACACATTCAAATCACATCAGCTTCCGAGATCAGACAAGATGGGATACATTCAGGATGATATGTTGGCGAAGATGTGAAGAAATTGGAGCTCTTACACACAGTTTGGCAGAAATGAAAAATGGTGCAACTGTTATAGAAAGTAGTATGGAAGTTACTTAAAAAGTTAAAAATAGAACTACCATATGATCCAGAAATTCAACTTCTGAGTATATATCCTAACAAATTGAAATCTGGATCTCAGTGAGATATATCTATTCTTCCATGTTCATTGCAGCACTATTCACAATAGCCAAAATATGGAAATAATCTATACATTCATCAAAAGATGAATGATTATAGAAATTGTGTTACATTCGTGCAATCAGATATTATTCAACCTTAAAGAAAGAAATCCTGTCATTTGAAACAATATGATTGAACCTGAAGGACCTTATGCTAAATAAAACAAGCCATTCACAGAAGGAAAAATACTTCATGATTCCACTAAAAGAGATATCCAACATAGACTCATACAAGCAGAGAATAGAATTGTAGTTACAAGGGGCTGGGGTAGGGGAAAGAGTAGTTTGTTGTTCAATGAATATGTAGTTTCAATTAGGCAAGATAAAGTTCTAGAGATACACTGTCCAATATAGCACCTACAGTGAACAATGCTGTATTGTGCCCTTTAAAATTTAAGAGAGTAAATCTCATGTTAAGTGTTCTTACAATAAGAAAAAGAGGTACAAGGAAAATTTTTTGGAGGTGATGGATGTATCTGTTACCTTGATTGTGATGATTGTTCCACAATTATATACATATGTCCAAATTTATCAAGTTGTATGCATTAAATATGTGCGATTTTTGTATATACTTCAATTAAACAGGTTTTTTTTTAAGTTGAAGGAGGAAAGACAGGAAGAGAGGGAGGGACGGAGGGAGGGAGAGACAGTGGCTTTCATCAATTTCCAGGGAAGTTATAAGAGAAAGTTAGGGTAGGAAAAGTATAAACTGAACCACTAGAATAAATTTCTGTAAGATAAAGACCACAGATGAGCCATCTTGTGTGAGGCAAGGATCAGGTGAACTTAGATGTCCTTGTGTCTGTAGGTCTACAGAGTTGTGAATCGGATCCTTAATTTGATGGGGCTCCTTAGCCAGTAATTAGCTAGCCAGCCCCTTTGTGCTATTCCAGTAGATCTTCCCAACCACCTTACTTGGAAGGAGACTTCCAGAGAGAATAGGACAAGCAAGTCCTTTAGTGGGAATTAGAAAGAAGGAGGACATATGGTGAGTTTACTTCTTGGAATAAAAGCACAAAGCAGAAAATCAATGAGACACCCAGTTACTTTGACAATAATATGCAAGAACACACTAAATTAATTTTGGAAGATCCTCTTAAACTTGGTAAATTCCCGTGTATTATCTCTATTCCCCACTATCTGTTTCCCATTTGTGATCATGCACTAGTAAAATCTATCTAATGAAAATACTTGCTTGTGTTTGCAAGAAACAAGGCAAGCCCGAGTAAATCAAGGGATAGAGGAAAAATGTTTAGTCCCACAACCCCTGATTATGTTGCAAAAAGAAAAAGAAATAAAGAAAATACAGTACCAGGATTTGGCTGGGTCAGAGACATAACCCTCGGGTCTAATGGAAGAAAGATCCATTTGGCATACACATAATTCACATTTGACATTGGAAAGGAAATAAAGTTTCAGTCATTAATTCATGGAAGCAAAGGGGTGGACAAATTGCTTTAGGGGTGGAAAACTGCATTATAAAAAATGTATTTCTTTGTCTTCATTTTCTAATACACCATAAGTCTTTCAAGGGCCAAGACTGAATCTTACTCATTTTTGCCTTCCTATGGCTCATCTTGGTAGCTGACACAAATTAATTATTTATAAAGGTTGATACAAAATAAATGAATGAACTAATCAATTACTTGAAATTCCTTTTTTAAAGGATTTTTTTCTTTATTATAAAGATGTGGGGTACAATTCAGGGTTAGGTATACAAACATTGATTATGCAGGTACCCTTGTTGATGAAGTGTGTTCCTCCCTCCCCTAGCAGTTTCTCTCAACTGCCAATCTCACCCCTTCTCCCCTGACAATTTCCCACTACTGCCAATCCCTTTCTTATAGTACTATAATTGTTCAAGGTCCGCTTATGAGTGAGAACGTATGGTACTCTGTTCCTTGTTTCTGTGCTAGATCACTGAGTATGATAGACTCTAAATCCATCCAAGTTGCTGCGAAGTCCATATGATTGTCCTTCTTTATGTCTACATAATATTCCATTGTGTATATGTACCACATTTTTTTATTACAGTCCAGCTTCAATGGGCAACATGTTTTTGCTATTGTGAATAGAGCTGCAACAAACATACATGTGCAGGTATCTTTTTTTGTAGCATGATTTGAGTTCCTCTGGGTATATTCCCAATAGGTGAATTGCTGGATCATATGTAAGATCAATTTCTAGTTCTTTCAAAAATCACCACACTGTCTTCCAAATAGTTTGCACTAGTTTGCATTCCCACCAGATGTGTAGAAGCATTCCTTTTTCTCTGCATCCTCACCAGCATCTGTTGTTGTTTGTTTTATTAATGCTGGCCATTCTTACTGGGGTTAGGTGGTATCTCAATGTGATTTTGATTTGCATTTCTCTGATGATGAGTGAGGCTGAGCACTTTTTCATGTGTCTATTGGCTGCCTGTATATGTTCTTTTGAGAGGTGTCTATTCATGTCTTCTGTCCACTTTGTAATGGGGCTGTTTGGTTTTTTCCTTTCGGCACATTTGAGTTCTCTGTAGATCCTAGATGTTAGACCTTTGTCAGATATACAGTTGGCAAATAATTTTTCCCATTCTGTGGGCTGTCTACCTTTTCTCTTGATGGTTTCTTTTGCTTTGCAGAAGCTCAATAGTTTGATGAGGTCCCACTTGTCTACCTTATTTCTTAAGGTATGGGCATTTAGGGTTCTGACCAGGAATTGGTTGCCAGTTCCAACTTCCATAAGGGTGTCACCTGTGTTTTCCAAGATTCTTACAGTTTGAAGTTTTTGAAGTTCTTTATAAGTCTCAGACTTACAATTTTAGAAAAATAACAAAACATACACAGAATTTTTATCATGTAGTACCAGGAATAGAAAAATATGTGAGTGTCATGGAGCAGTGGATTTGATCTAAGTCTTGATGAATGTGATGTGGAAAATGGGAAACAGAGATGCTTTAGGCAAAAATATTAGAATTTGCAAAGGTGTACCAGTGATGAGGAATCATTTGGGGTGGCTTAAGTGATGGGAGGAGACATGAGGCTGAAAAGGTAAAATGTTTAGGCCATGTTAAGAATAATCCTAAATGCCATGAGAGAAAGTTTGGATTTCAAGCAATGGACCATGGGAAAGTTTGCCAGAGAAAGTTTGTAGGGAAGCAAGTGTGATATGGCATCTGATTTGTCATCTGGAAAGTTAGGTCTGGCACTAGTTTGCATGAAGGACTAAATAGGATCTAGAAAAGAATCAAGTTATGACGCTATTGCAATGGTTCAGCAGAACAACAAAATAAAATCAGAACAAACAGATGGATAATATGTTTAAACATATACTTTCAAAGACTTACTGATGAATATGAGACAGAGGATGTAAGGATGTAAGAAAGAAAGGACGCATGGATGAACCCAAGGTTTCTGAAGTGCAGTGATATGATTGTAGCTCACTGCAGTCTCAAATTTCTGGGCTCAAGTTATCCTCCTGCCTCAGCCTTCTGAGAAGCTGGAACCACAGACGCACTGTGCTTGACTAATTTTTTTTTTTTTTTTTTTTTTTTTACAGTCAATGTCCTAATATGTTGCTCATGCTGGTCCAAATTCTTGGCCTCAAGTTATTTTCCTCTGCCCCATCCTTCCCAAAGTGCTGAGATTACAGGGGTGGACTCCCACACCAGGCCTCCGCCTCTCTATCTTTTTGCTTTCCTCTTTCTTCATCTCATTGTACATTTTTCATATTCAGTCCCTCCTTGTAAGTTCCCTGCTGAGGACTGGGTAAGAAAGATTGAGGACAAACCCAGCAATCAGGACAGGTTTGAGGGTTTAGGGGCTAAGGAGGCATAGATCTGCCAGACACTGATGGAAATTTTATATTCCCATTAGACCCAAATGACGGCCTCCCTCTTAAATTCAGAAAAGCCATTAAACTCACAGAATTCTTCACTCAAACATGCAGCAAGTCTAGACGACTTTTTTAGTTTGACTTATTTTTTCCTCTGCACATCCTTCTTTATTTCCAACTGGTTTTCTTGGATCTCTCTTTTTATTGGGTATTTCCTAAGTGTTTTGAAAATCCCAACTGAAATCATAGAGTTGTTTACTGAGATCAGAAGCTTTTTTATGGGACTTTTCCTCTCTAGCCCCCATTTCCAAATATAATCTCCTTTGTAAAGGACCAGGTTGGTTAAACTGTAGAGGTCCCGTGTATTTTGAAGAAACCATAAGAATTATCCAGGAGAGAAAGATAGAATTTAAATATACTAGTTTAGCCCGTTCTCAGCCTGATAAATCATATGAAAGCTATAGTTGTTAATCTCATGCATATGCTACGGTTTAGGAAAGAAAATTGTTCCTAAAATCTGTATCTTAATATTTAGCACATTTGATGTTTATTTCCAAATGGTTCAAGATAACTGAAAGTATTATGAGTTATAAATGAGAACTATTCTCTTTTCTGTGTTATTGCCCCATTTTATATTTTTAAACACTTGCTTTTACATTACTATAAATCAACCAATGTCTGTCTCAGAAAAGATTCCACATTGCTCAGTCCAAAACCCTTCTCTGCCAAACACATGGAGATGCCTTGTCCGCTGCAGAACCTGGCAAGCGTAAACTCAAGAAAATAGAGAGACTTCTGTTCCCTGGTTCCTGGTGCTCTGCCTTTCAACCAGGCTCCAGCCTCCCAGCAGGCGCTCCTCCAAGCAGGAAGCATGGAAGCATTCTGTCTGAGCGTCTTCAAGCCCTGCCCTGGTTCCAATTCTAGAAAACCACAAATTCATTTATTTGCAATATTTTCAAAAATTCAAATGGCCTCAGGAAATGAGGTAGACGGAGCAGTTAGCGATTTTTCCCTTTAAGTTTCCAGTGTTTGTTTCCTTGAGATTTAACAGTTTCAGTGTGCCTTTCCAGAGAATTAGCAAGCCAAAAGAAACATTGAAATTCTAGTGGCATGGTTTCTGATTTCTTGTTGAACAGCGCTACCTCATGGTCATTCTGATTCTTTTATTACTACAGAGGGTGATTGGCAGTGTTGATTTTCTAGTCTCGTATGTTTTACTTTAAAGTCATGACTAAATCCAAAACATGCCAAAAGATAGTTTAAATAAGTTCATTTTTCTGATAAAGCTATTTCTATTCATCCATTACCTCGTGATTTCATTTTTCTATGCCTTTGAACACCTAATACATCGCTTTCTGTATAGTAAGTTCATGGACGGGTGTTAAATGAATCCCTCTTTGTCAGTCTGTTTAAGTGACCACCTACGTACTGATGGTTTTTAACTTAATTTTCTTCTTAACCATTTTTAGAATTCCGTATCACTCATGCAAATAAATGTAACTGAATGTCTATTTCTTAAAACTTGATACAATTGAACACAGTTTCTCACCTTTTCTTTTTATAAAAATCTGTAGATCATTACTTTTGAAATCCTAATTTAGAATCTTAAAGATGTATTGATTCCTACTTCTTGGTTTTTTTCTTTATTTCAAATTATAATACTGTCATTTTTTTAAAAATTGTATCTTCCCTTTCCCTTTCTTCCCCAACTAAGTCTCTCTGGTTCAAGTTATGCTGAAGTGACAGCTATGTTACTTGCTGCCTCTTCTTAAACTAGTTGTTTTCCCCTTTATTTCAAAACACATTTTTTTCCTTTAATTCCAAATTTAAAATTAAAGAATATAATGAAAATTACCTTTAAAACTCTTGGAAGTCTAGACAACATAGCAAGACCTCGTTTCTACAAAAATATCAAAAAAATTAGCCAGGCAAGATGGCACAAGCTTGTAGCCCCAGCTACTTGACAAGCTAAAACAGAAGGACCACCTGAGCACAGGAGGTTGAGGCTGTGGTGAGTCGATCATGCCACTGTACTCCAGCCTGGACAAGAGTGAGACCCTGACTCAAAAGGAAAAAAATATATGTTGGCATCATCATCCTTTCCATTAAAGTAGCTTCCCATATAAAGATAAATATTTAGATATAAAGATGTTCAACTTCACTTTACTTATATTGTAAGATTGGAAACAAAGTGAATGTCCAACTGGCAAGGAGATAAATGCCTCCATTTACAGAAATGGGTAAATTATTGTACATTCATGCAATAGAATATTAAGCAATCATTAAGAGTGTTTTTAAACATTCTCAATATTTAAAACAGTAAGTGAAAAGAGCAAAATAAAATATATATAATCAATACAATTCTATTTTTAAAATATATGTGCAAACAAAAGCCAGAACAAATACACAAAATGTGCACCATATATGTGGTTAATAATAGGTCTTTTTGTATTTTACTAATCCTTTCTTATATTGTGCTGATTTTTCAGAAAGGATGGATTACTTATATAATAAAATTATGCATGTATTTAATACTTCTTGCTCTGTCTAAATTAGCATTTAATTCTTTGTTATGCCCTATCGGCTCACATAAATTTGAATTTTAAAATTTGAATTTTAAATGCTCCTCTTGTCTCAAAGGAGACAAGCTGACCTAAAACATCTGAAAATAGGAGACTCCATCATGTGAGACCCTTCATGAAATATTTAAAACAAAAATGCACATGTGATTATTTGCTAAGCTCAGGTAAGTTCCTTTAGACAAATTCAACCCATAGTCAGAGAGCTTCACAAGAGGGAATGTATTGAAGAGTTCTCTCGTATTCATGTTTATAAGCATACCAACTGATCTTGTGTGATCTTGTCTTATTGTCATAACTACAAACCACTCTGGTCATTGTCCACTTGGAATGGAAGTTGATCAAAAGCTTACAATGGAAAAATGCAAATTCTATAACCAACCCTTCCCTAATGCCTATTTATTGGTACAGCCAAGGTGTTTGTGGTTTTAGGGAGTTCATGGTCCCAGACTGGTTGCCTGGTCTACTCCACACAACTTCTCACTTCAGAGCCTTGCAGTGTCACCAACAAACTCTGTGGTGACTGCAGCATTGAGAGTGGTGGTGAAGAAAGGAGGAGAGGAAAGAAAAGATATTGAGAAAAGAAAAGAAGAGGGACTTCATAGAGACATTATATCAATACATGTGCTGAGCACTTCTCTTGTGCTGGACTCTGGGCTCAACAATGTCTATACAGTCCCACACTTCATTTTCACAGTAACATTAGGAGATGGTATGCTGTTATCATCTCTGGGTACAGATGAGGAAACTGAGGCTTAGGAAACGTTGCCTAAGGCCATGATACTGGTAGGGAGTGGGTCTATTGTCTCCAAAACCATATTCATAACCACATCTTTGGATAGACAGCAGCAGACTAGGAAACATATTCCAGATACTTCCTTGTGTGTGAAATAAGAGAATAGAAAAATAAGTGCAGGGATCCGATTGGATGCATGCAAGTTTTTCTTACCTTGCTCTTAGAATCACAAAATGCAGATTCTGGATGTCCTCTTGGAGAAGAAAGAGGCTCAGTGGCTGAAATTTTGCAAGAGAATAACAGGCATGAAAGTCTAGGCAAATATCAGAGCCTGGTTCTGTTTAGTTTTTGGTGAATAGCAAGAATAATTTTATTAATGAGATTTCTCAAAATGTATCTTTGCTGATTGGTGCCTATAATTTTTAACGTTTCTCTATTCTCTTTGTGATCACATTACGACACCATCATTTCTCCTGTGTTCCTGAGGAAAGAAAAGTGTGTTGTTTGGGACAGAGTTGTTGAGTTTTCATTCGCAGAGGTCCTCGAACTTTTAAAACAGGGGGCCACTTCACTGTCCCTCAGACCGTTGGAGGGGCGGACTATAGTTTAAAAAAAAAACTATGAACAAATTTTTTTTTCTTTTTTAAACTATAGTCCACCCCTCCAATGGTCTGAGGGACAGTGAACTGGTCCTCTGTTTTAAAAGTTTGAGGATCCCTGGGACGAAGAAGAACACTAAAGAAATTCAGGAAAGAGGATAGGAAGTTTCTCCTGTGCCCCTGATCAACCAACCTCATGTTCCCCAACAAGCTAATGACTTTCTCACCTGTCCACTAATATCCATTTCTCAATCCAGAAACTCCATCTTTTCTGCCATTGCAGAGCCCTTGATCTCCCAGCCAAATGGGTGGGGAAGAAGTGGTGAAACAAGAGAGAATTCTCACTGAGCTCTGGAGACAGACAATGTCTGAGATCCAGAAATCTGGTATATTTGATTAGGAATTTTAAATGCACTATTTTTGTATAGTTGGGGAGTATGTTTGAAAAATAGTCTCCATGTCTCTTTGACCAGAAGTCATAACCACAGTGGAAGTGATAATGACATAGCATGTGAAGGGGCCAGTTTACTTTCTTTAAAAAGGCCAATTTAAATCTACTCCTAAGTTGTAGGGGCACACTAATCTAGTATTTAGACATAAAGATATTTCCATATGGTAATTTTAAAATGGAAAAAAGAGTACAGATGACTGTTTATAAAACCAGATCTATAAACAATTCTACAAGACCAGTATCACACAGGTTTACAATTAAAGGCTACAGAGGACTGTAGATTAGCCACAATGCTAGTGTGTTCTGCCACTCAGATAAACAAACTTCCAAAAAATTAAGCTCTCACCTACATTCAACCCTATAAATTTGGTAGGATTACAACAAATATCCTAATAATTCTTATAAATAGCAATTTCACCATGCTCTTCTACTGCCTCATAGCAAGATTTATTTTAGTAACTTAAAGCTGCTTGCATTTCAAAATAAAGAAAAATGTTTTGTCATTTTGACCTGTAAAAATTGAAATAGTTATATTCTTCCTGATTCATATTTTCTTTTTTAGAAGTCTTAAAGAAATTATAATAAAGGTATAGTATAGTTATATATTTATGTGTCTATTTTTCCTCATTAGATTGTAAGAAATTTTAGGAAAAAAAATTTATTTATTTATGTTTGCATTATCCTAAGTACATAAATACTGTCACCCATTATTAATGTTCAAATATCTTATAAAATATTTGTTTTTCCAGTAAATTTAAGACTACTGCCATCAAAATCTACCAAAAAAAAAATGGAAGAATTCATGTGCAAAGAATTCTTCCAAAGTTTTTTCAAATATATATTCTGTGTTACAAATGGAGATTTGATGCTCATGAAAAAGCATTTATAAGTAAATTGGCAGTATTCGAGCATCAGGTAATAATGTTGATGAGTACACAAGTAGCAGTCCCTTTACATGTAAGAACTGGTTAAGCAAGAACCCATCTCTAACCTTCAGTACAGACAAATAACAACCCGGTGGACATATTTCTCAGAGTATCCAAACACCTGATTAGTAGGAAAACAGAAAATGTTTGATGTGCATCATGAAACAGATTGCTGAATTAAGCCAGTTAGTGAATTTTAGAGAACAGAGATTAGAAGAAAATTGTAACCAAAAAAAAGAATAACAGATTTTTTAGATAACAAGGAGAAGGAACTTGGCAGATAAAGGTTAGACTCAAACAGCTGGCCAGGCATGTAGAACCAGAGTCACAAAGGCCTGATACTATTATATAAGGTTATTTCATGAAGTTATATATCTAATCCTCAACATCCCATGGATCTTATATTATTCATCTGTTCCTTTTACAGTGCTGAAGTTGATTCTTATAGAAGTTAAAAGACTTGCCAAGCTGAAGAATCTGAAATTAAACACACATCCAGATGGTCTATCTTCTCCTGATTCATCATCACCTAGAGGAGAGATACAATGAAAAGCTGAAACTAAACACACATCTACATAGTCTATCTTCACCAAAAGGAGAGATACAATGAAAAGCTATTTCAAAACAGGACAATTACTACTTCCTCAAGGTATAGCCACAGCAAGCTTCAACTGGTGGAAACAAAGATGGCACCTGCAGAGTGACCACCCAGTTTATAGCAGTAGCAACACTGTACAATGACCATTTGTATACCTAACTCTGAATTGAACCCCATATCTGTAAAATAAAATGTTTTAAAAAATGAATCCATCGCCGGGCTCGGTGGCTCAGCCTGTAATCCCGCGCCTTTGGGAGGCTGAGGTGAGTGGATTGCCTGAGCCCGCGGGTTCGAGATACGCCTGGGCAGCGAGACCTCATCTCTACAATAAATCAAAAAATCAGCCGGACGTGGTAGCGCATGCCTGTAATTCCAGCTACTCGGAAGGCTGAGGCGGAAGGATCGCCGGAGCCCAGCAGGTCGAGGCTGCGGTGGCCGGGAGCGGCCACTGCACTCCAGTCTGGGTGACAGAGTGAGTCTCCAACTCAAAAAAAAAAAAAAAAAAATTGAATCCATCGTTCATGGTTGAATATTTGCCAGATGTGAATTCAGCATGTATACTTAAAATGTGCAGATTTATAGTTATTCTCAACAGTTCTTTTGATTTCAAATTTACTTAAGTAGATTTTTTTTAACTTTAGTAACAGAATTTACCATCATAAATACAAAGAACTCCAAGTCCTAAAACCCACTGCAACCAAAGTGAATGAGTCACTAAAAATAGAAACTTGAATGCTATTGGCAGTAGACAAGGACCATTTGGAATTTGGGAAATAAGGTCTTTATATTTAGGAAGATAAGTTCCTTGGTAATGAGACACAGATAAGAGAAGATGATTTACTTATGGTTATATATTGATTTATTCAATATATATTAAATTAATGCCTCTTATATGCCAGGAACTATCCTAAGAGCTGCTAACACAAATATCAAAAGACAAGGTCTCTGTCCTCATACAGCTCCTGAGTTGGAAGAGGAAAGGTTTTGTTATAATTTAAGGATGTTGCAGGGCTCAGAGGAAGGAAACCCAGCACTAGTGAGGTTTGACTGAGGGGTACAAAGAACAGCTACCCAGAAAGGCAAATTCTAAACATCAGTCTTTAAAAATGAGTCAAATTTTTTTGTACCAGGAATAAGAGTGAAATTATGCAAAAGAGAAAGTATCATTGACTCAACAACAAGTCATTCCTAATTCCTAGAGATTAAGGTATGATTCGGAAATTAAAGAAAAAGAAAAAAAAGGCAAATCATGACTGTCTAAATCTTATCTACTAAATATTTTGAGACTTTATACTGAAGACAATGGAGAGCTAGTGAAGAATTTTAGCAGTGAAGTTCATGATTATGTACTATCTTAGAAATATTACACTGAAATAATATTTTTACCAGTTATAACAAAAAGGATGCTTTGACATCATGTTAGGTAAAATGGCAAGGTAAAATTATGTGCATATATAAGTTATACATATGATGTTTTCAATACTGACAAAAAGAAAAGTCAAGACAATAAGACTGAACAAAAAGAAAATTTACCAAAATGTCAAGTGTTGAGTGACTTGGTGTGCTAGGATGATGATTAAAGCAATTCAATAAATATATTGTGCATATTTAAATTTAATTTTTAAAAGATGACATTTCATTGCTTTCTTTATAAAGAACTGAAAAGTAGAATGTGACATCTTCCTTATTTTCAATTTATGTGTTAAAATTTAGTATTGCTACACTAGACTAATGTGTTTTCAAAAGTAGACCTTATTCACTACAAATTCACAGTGAACTTAGTATTGTATTTAAATTGTCATTGTTATTTTCCTTTAAAGGATAGAATAATTGGAATTGGACTGGAATCATCATTTCTGCAGAGAGGCAGTATGGTTTATACTAAAAGACCATGCTCAAGCTAAAATAGGTTTATTTCCAGATGTCTGTTCTCTAACAAATTGCTTAATATTCCTGGAAAAGGGTGATCATGATGATGACCCACAGATGTGTGGAGGTTGTAGTGAGTGTGGTAATGGAAACAGGCTGTATGACCAAGTTCCAGCTAAATTAATTGTAGTTAATTATATATACTCACAGCTGAGAAATGCTTGAAAGTACAGTGATCATTCTTATTTAGAGGTCAGTTTTGGAGATTTATTCCTCCCAGGCTCATAATCCTATTAAGTGTGGTTTAGATTATTCTCCCCCAAAGATGATTCCCAGCATGCCAGGATTTGAGTGTCTCTGCTTCTTTTCTACCCATTTATGTGGGCTTGTAAGATCATCTTTCAGTAACAATTCTACCATCTTTCCATTTCCTTGCCTGGAAATTGGTGATGTGAAATTTGGAAATTTGCATCCCAAACATTACTCTTTGAAATTATTTATGAATATAAGAAAGTTAGGAAATTCCATGAAGATATGGCTGCTTTTTCCAGACCTAGATACATCTACTATACCAAAGTTGACAACTTTGTAGAGTAGCCACAACTCTGATGTTTCATTCTTTAACATGCATCACAAAGAAGGTAGAAAAAAGTCTTCATTTGTGTAGATCATTCTTCTGCCTGACTCACCAGTAATGTCTCATCTCACTAGGAGTCCAAAGCAAAGGGCATAACAAGACACAGTGTAGTCTCATGCTCTGCTCCCTCACCGACTTCTGCTTCCTTGGCTTTTCTTCTTAGCTTCATTCCAGCTACACTGACCATCTTATTATTTCTTACACCTATCAAGACTTTACTTTTGCCATTCCCTCCTCTGCAAAACTCTTCCCCAGATCTCTACATAACTCGGTCCCTCATCTCCTAATGTCTCTGGTTAAATGGTAACTGACACGTGAGATTTTTCCTTGCCAATCTTTTAAAAAATAGTGACTATCCCCACCAATCCTTCCCAGTTCCCCCATCCCCTTCTTATTACAGAGGTTATAACCGTTTGACATATTACATATTTCATGTGTTTGCTTCTTTTCTGTCTTCATTAACCAGAATGTGAACTCCACAAGAGCAGGGATTTCTATAGGTTTTGCTCACAGCTATATATCCAGCATCTAGAACTATATCATCACATATAATTTGCTCAATCAGTAGTGAGGGCAAAAATAAATGAATTAATCAAGTCAGTTGGGTTTAATTGCAAAAATTAAATAGTAGATCTATTTATAGTAAAACTTTATTGCAATATCTCAAAGTAAATAGGGTATTTGTCTCATTTAATAAGGATAATTTATAAGGAAAAAGAAAGATGTATGGCATTTGAAACCAGTAGAAAGCACTTCAGTGTAACAAAGCTAGTACAGGAAGCACTGTCTCAGACATTGGCAGTAGAAATTATCAGCAAAAATCTGGTTTCAGAATTTCATTATTCATGTCTCCAGAGAGTAGCAGCAACTGGTATTTTCCCTCCCAGTAGAGGACTATGGGCCAATGACCATAAATACAATTCTTCTACCAGTGTGGGACAGATGAACATGAATAGAATATGTTTGACCCACTCTGTTAAAAGCCTGCAGTCTATTTATGTGAAGCAAATCAAAGAAAGCGTAAGATTGTAGAGACCAATGCCATCTGAAACTAAGCAATTCTAACTATTGTCTAATAATTGGGGTGGCCACTAGCCATCATAGATGCACTAAAGCATTCAGGGTGGTTATATCCAGGGTCAAGACTTAGGCCTCCATGAAATAGAAATTTCACTCTTTAGCTATGAGTGTGAAAATGGGTATTTAATACACACTAAGCACACCAAAAAGCCCACCTAAATGATAGGGAAGTTAAGGCTTACCTGGAAAGGTTCTGGTAACAAGTGGGATGGCAGGAAATGGGAGAGGGAGAATGTCCAGACGAATGGAGCTTTCTAGAGCTTATGAGCAAATAGGCTTAGTTGACTATAGAGCATGCTTCCTTTTTAAGGAGGGGCTTGGGAAATAGACAAAGCCCTTGGAGCCCTTGATTAATTCATTTATTTTTGCCCTTGGAGGAGGAGCTTCATGCCAAGTACAAACGGAATGTTACCTTCAAAGAGAGTAGGTAGAAGGTTCAACTACTATTCTCTAGATCTCACAGTAGGGAGCAGATATGAGAGGACAATATTATTTTAATGGAAAAAGGAGTCTACCATTTCCAAAGGGACAGAAACTTGAGAATGGGCACTGACTCTCAAGGATACAAGTCACAGGTTGAAGCCTCAGGATAGAGAATGAACCTGTTGATCTTGTCACATCCATACCCTCATTCTTGAGAGACAGTTACTCACTCTTATTCCCCAATTAAGTTTCATAATTATTTAAGAGATTTCTTCCAGTTTTGGAGAGCTCTACAAGAATTGTTTCTTATACTAGTCTGTATGTCATAGGGATTTAGTAGTGTGAAAGAAGTGTCCATAAAACATAAAATAATATGTTTTCATCTTTTCCAGAACTTTACCTATGGAAAGAGTTTATGGGTAATCTTCATTTCCAGGTACAGAGAAGCTTTTGCTGAAGGAAAGCTGTAACCTAAGGAAAATAATGATTTTAAAAACAAAATATGATTTACAGTATTACTTTAGCCATCCTAGGTATAAGCATTTACCAAGATAAATGGTTCCTTGGTCCTAGGAAATCATCCTGATGGACCACAAAGTATATTTTGTATTGTCCATGGTGGGGCTCCCAAGATAATCTAAATAGACTCATTAGGGGAAAAGTTGAATGAAATCTCTCTTGTAAAATAAAGCAGCAGAGATTTTGTACGTATTTATTAATGACTGGTAAATGGAAGTGAAAGACTTGAACCAAACTTCTCGACCTGTACTGCCCAACATGATAGCCACGAGCTACATGTGACTATTTAAATTTGTCAGATAAAGTTTAAAATTCAGTTCCTCTGTTTCACTAGCCCATTTCACAGGTCTAATAGCTACTTTATTGGACAGCGCAGAAAGTTTTGTTAAACAACATTGGTCTAGACAGATAAGATTCTTAGGGACATGGTTTGGGGAAAGGTATTTAATAACAGAATTGTTTTCTGACTGTGTGGGAATTATCTTCTGTTTTCTTCAAGTCTTCAACAGAAGTCTGTTTTACATAGAATCCCAGTCATTAATGTTAACAGCACTTTTGGGAAAGGAAGAAAAAAAGCAAAGTTCCAAAGTCTTAGGTGGGAACCAGTCACAAAGTGAACCGAAGCCTCAGGTTGGGCAAGGAGACATAATTATCCATCCTTGATATTACTACTGGTTAAATTAAATTAATTTAAATTAATTAAAGAAGTAAACTTTAAGCAACCCCAATTTTCTTCAAATATTTTAGAGAAAGTTAGCTCTTAAAAGAATAAGGAAGTGAAGTAGGGCTCGGTGGCTCAGTCTGTAATCCTGCGCCTTTAGGAGGCTGAGGTGAGTGGATTGCCTGAGCCCGCGGGTTCGAGACCCGCCTGGGCAACTTGGCGAGACCTCATCTCTACAATAAATCAAAAATCAGCCGGGCGTGGTAGCGTGTGCCTGTAATTCCGGCTACTCGGAAGGCTGAGGTGGAAGTATCGCCGGAGCCCAGTGGGTCGAGGCTGCGGTGGCCAGAAGTGGCCACTGCACTACAGTCTGGGCGACGGAGTGAAACTCCAACTCAAAAAAAAAAAAAAATAAGAATGAGGAAGTGAATAGAAACAGTGGTATTTTATAAAAGAAGGTTTAAAGCCATTTTATTTAAATGTCAGAATAAAAGATGGCCTCAAAAAGCTGGAGGCCTTGGTGAATTCCAAGAGGTAGGCATTTTGCTTAACTCCATCTAAGTGCAGTAGGAACCTGAACTGTTGACTTCCTGGGTGTATCCTCAGAGACTTAAATGATTTACTGGGAGGAAGTAAACCAAAGATGATATTTAACAACTTAAAGTCATCATAGATGAGAAACACTTTTCTCCAAGACTGATCTAACACTGTTTAGTCTTTCCTAAGATGGTTTCATATCAAAGACATACACAGCAAAAGACTCTGACTTGGCTTGGACTGCTCCTCTCCAACATTTCAAATCTCTTTCTCAGTGAAAGATGGAAATTGGTAATTATAAGACACTGGTAGATTTTTTTCCCCAAATCTACTATTATTTAGCAAATTAACAACAAACAGTTAACCCTCCATTGTCTCCCTATTTTGAGAAAAAATAAATAAATAAATAAAAGGAAACATTTATTTCTAACAAGAATGACTCAGATTGATGTTTTTTAGAACTTTATAGCTTGAGAAACAATATTATAATGTATGTATCCCTTGTTTCATACTCTAAGTAGTAGATCTCTGCTACCTAGAAAGACAGATGCTATCCTTCACAATGCCTAGAAAAGTGCATTTGATAACAAATGTATCCTAGTTACAGTCCAAGTTATTGGGAAGATCAGAGATTCACTCTATTGAGCACTTGAAATATGCTAATCCAAATTTACATGTGTTTTAAACATAAAATACATACCAGATTTTGAAGATTTAGTATGAAAAAATATAAAATATCTCAATAATTTTTATATGCTTATGTGAAATAATAATTTTGATGTTGAGTTTAAAAAAGATATATTATTAAGGTTAATTTCACCTTTTTTTCTAATAAGGGTACTAGAACATTTATTAATTATGCATAAGGTTTACTTTATATATCTACTGCACAGTACTGAACAGTGCTGATTTAGAAAATCCATGGAAGGGGAAAAGCTTTAAAGACAAAGGAGAAGTTAAATGAGAACACAGACACAAAGCAAATAGAAATAAATCATTTTGAGGTACTGATGGAAATTGTAATAAAACAATGTTTTTTACACTCTGCTTTTAAAAACTGAACTTTAATTCATTACATGCAAAGTGAAATGAGACAAAAGTGAGAGGAATAGTAGATGCTTAGAAAAAATATGTATAAGAATATATACTTTGAATTAGTCATAACAAAGACATTTTTCTCAGCCACTCCTGAATAATGGTTTCACCAGATAATAATGAAGATTAATGGGAAGCTAATGTCTAAAACCCACTTATATTCCTTTTAGTTTATTCTACAGTAGAACATTTTGTAACCAGCCTTTGGTTCAGCCAACTCACCAGATTAGCCTGCACTCTCATTTCCTTGGTAAAGCACGCTGACTAATGCCCAAAGCATGCCAAATACTCCAGCAGCAAAGACCAGATTAAGCCTATTGCCACCCCACCCATGATTCTTGTTGCAGATGGTCCCAAGTTTACCACCATTAAATTGAAGCAGGAAGGACAGACAGAACACAGAGACTTTCGAGGTTAATAAACCATGCCTAAATGTTTGGCTGATGTTACCACTACATGGCAATAATCAGAAGCAAATAGACCAAAGACCATTAGGATATTTAGGAAATTGAGTGATCTTGTAGTTTTTTTTAGCAGGAAAGTTCCCATAATTTTTGAAACTTAAAGCAGCCCCTAGAATCCCCAATCATTTGTACCAACAAGGAGACGACAAGTGCTGTGTGACCTCCAGCAAGAGCACATGATCACTACCCACTTCCTGAAAAATAATTAATAAGACCTAAACCTAAGGGTCGTGGAAGACCACAGACAGTGCTATTATCCTAGGGAACAAAGCCTGAACTTCTAACTGGTTTACTCTATTGCCCGCCCCTGCAGTTTGCCTTCACAACTGCTATGTGTTTTCCTCTGTTCCCTTTTCTGAATCGTAATTCCTATTGTAACTATACTGTTTCTACTCCACCAGTATATAATACATGTAAGAATAACTTGCTTTTTAGTTTACAGGTCACCAGACAACAGTAAGTCACCTTTAGACACGGTAGAAGGATTGAACATCACCCAAAGACCTTATACTTCAATAGATTGTTTCTCAGATAGCCATGACAGTCCCTATCACCCTGCATACCTTTTTTGCAATGTGGTTCCCTTCATTAAATTATTGAGCCTATTTTCCTTCCTCTTTATCTGGGCTGGTACTATGACATACTTTGGACACTAGAAGATGGTGGATATATGATATTTTGTGCCAAGGTTTTAAGAAAACTTGCAACATCCCATTTTCACCAATGTTGAAAGTCAACTGCCATGCAAAGAAACTTATGACAGACTCTGTGATAATAAGACACAAGGAAAGAGAGACCATGTGAACAAGAAAGAAGGCACCCTAATTAGCAGTCAGCTTCAAGGCTACACACACACACGAGTGAAGCCTTCTTGTATAGTGTAACCCCAATCTACACCTTGCAAAACATCTTTGACAGGAACAATAATATAATCATTGTCTTAAACTACAAAGGTTTGATGTAGTTTACTATAAAGTCACAGTTAGGTTAGTGGTACCATCTTCCTACTTTGGAAAATAAACCAATAGTGAGCATAATGAACTGAAAGGCCAAATTCAATTTTAGCTATTTCAGATTCTTCTGAGTTCTGCAGCAGAATCCTCGAGTGCTAGGCAACCTGGCTTATATATGCTCTATTCTCTTACCACCTCCTTTATACTGCCAGGGGCCTCAGACTCATGTGTGATAATTCACATCTTACTGGTACAACCTCCAGTCATACTCCTGAAGTGCATGTAGTTCACCTTCCAAAGGACTCATCTGAGGCACTGGACCATTCACACAGGGAGCTTTAGAGTCCTGGGTAGCCAGGTTAGAAGGAGGGCATGGATTTTGTTTAGGTTTGGATCTTGGCCCTGTGGACTCTTCACCTTACGTAGAAAGGCATGACAGAGAAGAGTCAGAGCTTAATCTATCAACACATTTGCCTGGTTTCAGAAGAATAGATCTGAATATATCAGAGGCTGCTAAATTCGCCTAATGTCTGCTTCCCCCTTCTGTAATTCTCATGTAACACTAGAATTTTTAGTGAACACACAGTCATCCAGCTACAGTCTGCATTTCCACGTTTCCCTTGCAGCTAGGTATGATGTGACAAAGTATGCTGAGGTGATGTGTGCATATTATGTGTGCAAATTAAAGTGAAGGAATGTTTGCTTCCTTCTACTTTCCCCTTTTGCTCCTGGCTGAAATATGAATATTATGGCAGGGACAGGAGCAGTCATCTTGTCACACGGGCTGGCCCACCAGAGCACCTAATTAGATAGAGGCACTGTCCTCCATGGCTACTAAGCTATCCTATCAGCCTGAATATATTTGACCTGATTTTTCTGTCAAAGAGAAACAAAACTTCTTGGTTGGGTGCGGTGGCTCAGCCTGTAATCCCAGCACTTTGGGAGGCTGAGGTCAGAGGATTGCCTGAGCTCGAGGGTTCAAACCGGCCTGGGCAACTTGGTGAGTCCTCGTCTCTACAATAAATCAGAAAATAAGCTGGGCATGGCGGCATGTGCCTGTAATTCCAGCTACTTGGAAAGAAGAGATGGAAGGATCGCCTGAGTCCAGACGGTCGAGGCTGCGGTGGCCTTGACCATGCCACTGCATTCCAACCTGGGTGACAAAGTGAGACTCAAAAAAAAGAAAACTTCTTTCTTCTTTAGGTTCATGTTATTTTAGCTTAAATCTGTATCCAACTGTGGAATCATCTTTGTAACCTTTTGTTTTTGTTTTTTGAGTTGGAGTCTCACTCTGTCACCCAGACTGGAGTGCAGTGGCCGCTCCCGGCAACCACAGCCTAGATCTGCTGGGCTCCGGAGATCCTTCCACCTCAGCCTTCCAAGTAGCTGGAACTACAGGTGCGCGCTACCACACCCGGCTAATTTTTTGATTTTTTGTAGAGATGAGCTCTCGCCAAGTTGCCCAGGCGGGTCTTGAACCTGCGGTCTCAGGCAATCCACTCACCTTGGCCTTCCAAAGCACAGGGATTGCAGGCTGAGCCACCGAGCCCGGCAGAAGGTCATTGTTATATGCAAATTAAGTTAAATGATTTGGAAAGGTTTCATGAAGTCTAGGACTAAAAAAACCATTGAATGAAGTGAGAGTGAAACTATAAAATGATGGGAAATGGGGGAATGATAAAAATAAAATATAGATTATTCTGCACTCAGCTTCACAGTATCTGCATGTTTTTTCTACACATTAAAGACACTGAGATACTGAAACTAGAAATTTTTAAAAGACAAATTAAAGACATGGCTTATTCAGGAAAAATGAGGCAGAACTCCAAACACTACTCCATACACTTACAGAAAAAGGTCTCAGTCTGCACTTAAGGGTTGGTCAATAAATACACACGTGTATGCTTTAAGTCAAACAAATATTTAAGATACTCTGACTTTAAGTAACTTTTGATTAGCCAGTCATCTATAGAGCCCAAACACATGGGAAGGCTTTTATGATACACAATTACACTTGTGGAAATTGCATAATAAAGAATTCACTCTTATTTTGGAGTATGGATTCAGCCTCTCTAAAATACGGTTTTAGGGTTTCCGTACAGTCTCAAATGCATCTAATTAGAGATGAAAGTGTGAATGAGGCAGGTGACCATTTCAGTCAACCTAGTCAAGATGCTGGTACTCAGGCCACTTTATATAATGTCTTTAAAAAAAAAAAAAAAACTAAAGCTAATTTCTGCTTGTTAAATTTCCAGGTGATAAATCCTACTATTTTATTTGCCTAGTTTATTAGATAGCCCTAATCTGAAGTATTTACTGCCACTTAATATAACTAGATCTTCCTCTCTATTTAAAAGCTTAAAAGAGAAATGTTCTAGAGAGAAATAGAAACATTTTTGAATTGGAAAATAAATTTCTTTCAAAAATAAAAACTGTCTTTTTCTTAGGGCTAAAAATGTCTTCCAAAGATGTTTTTTGAAATGCTTTTCTGATTTTTTTTTTCTTGTAGGTTATTTTTGCCTTTAAAAATATCTTTCTATTTTCATATCTTACACCCACATTTGTCACTAGTTTTTTTTGCAAATTTGACTTACCATATGGTAGATTTATTTAGCTTGATGGACTTAAACATGTTTTGATCCTTGTTATAAAGCTTCACCCACAAATATTCCCTACATCTGTCCCTAATTCCTGGTCTTATGTAAAGCTAAATCTGGTTTGTTTCCTTTCTGGTGTGTTCTGCAACAGAGAGACAGGAATATTCTTTCTAAGAACTCTGGAATGCTAAATCACATTCCCGGAGCTTTTTGGGGGGGCGGGGGGAGATGGGGAGAGACTCCCAGGGAGAAATAAGGTAAACAAATCAATAATGCATTGGTTTAAATCCCTAAATTAAATTGTACGTAACTATATTTCTTCACATCATCCGGTCCTTATTTCCTTAGCATACCTTTTTAGTTGTGAAAAGTGGCATAGCATGTTGAATAAAGGTTAGACCATCTGGTTACAAATCCTCCACCCATCACTTACTACCTATGTGATATCAGATGTATTATGTCATTGCTCCAATCCTCAGTAAATGGCATAATAATAACCACCACTCATCTATTTTGCATGACTAAGAAAATAAGCTTAGAATCTAGAGCACAGTGAGTGTTCAGTTAAGACTAGGTTTTTTAAACAATGGAATAAATTGATAACGCAGAAGCTCTTAATTAATTTCATGTGTTATCCATGAAAAGATTATAACAAATGCATATACAAAATAATTATAATAACATCAGTTGAGAGGCATATGTTTATAGGGATCAAGCAACAATGAATAGTTACGATGGTAAAGCTATAAGTAAATTTGTTTTTTAAACAATGTCTTAAAGTTAGTTTTAACATTTAAAACAAATGTTTGGAATCCAACTCTCCACTAGATGACTTAATAAAATGTTTTTTTATTAATGATCTGACTGATTTTTCTGGTATAATTCAAAAAAGCATGAAAGGAGCAAAATGAGGGAAATCTAATACAAAATCTCTAAGAGATTTTTAGAAAAACACTGTCAGTTGGTCTGAGCTAGGTGTCCATGTGTAGGAATAACATATACCCAGAAAAATATAGCAGTCAATAAATGAGTGTGTAGAAAGGAAAAATTGCAGATAAAGACATGCAGTGACAGAGAACAGAGTAGAGCAAAGAAAGGAGAGATCTCATGCTGATGGGCTTAACCTGTCTCCAGGGGGACAGCATTGATCCAGTCCTGAAAATCACTGATCTAGACCTTTGCAAATGCAAGGGCTGTCAAACCCACTTCCAGTCTTCCTTCCCAGCTCCACAGAAACCTACTTGAACATTAGCTGAAATAGAATCATGCCTTCTAGGAGAATGCTGATGGAATATATCATTGAAGAGTAGATATCCCATATTTTAAAGGACAATTTGTTAACTTTTTTCCATAAGTATTCAAAGCAAGTGGAATATTACATAAGTGATCCCATATAAAGAAATAGATTAATAAGAAAGAATAGTATAATCTTATTTTTTAAAATATACTGGAATTCATAATTTGTAACTTGAAGCTTACTATGACTAGGCCCATAAGTAAGTTTTCCATAATATATTATTTTAAAGTTTTAATGTTAGTTTCATATTTCAAATGAGTCTGCTTGATAAAGTAATTGTTCCAATAAAATTATAGAACATTTACAATATTTAAAGAAATACACACTTTCAAGAACCTTCTATATTTTAAAAAACACTGCTATAAATATAAAACAATTGATAGTGTATCTACAAATCACCTTTATTTATAACTGAAAGTTTCGGTAAGACTAAATTTAAGATTTTAATTATGCTTATAGTAAATCTGTTACTTTGAGAAGGGACAAGAAGAGCCCAGTAAACTAAGCTGATATTTTAGGATTGTGGCTATTTAGAAATAAATGGAATACATCTGAGAATTAGGATATATTTAGTCTTAATATCTATACTTACTTCTACATTTAATATAGAGTTCTTACTAAAAATGGAATAATGCACTTTACTTTTTATGGAAGTAGTAACTAAAAAGATTTGGAGACATGAATAACTTAAACAGAAAAATGTAATTAATCTTAGAATGCCTCAGTTGCCAGTCTCCTTCTGACTGGCTCAATTTGTTTAATATTATATGATTACCACAAAAATCAATGGAAAATATTTTTTTCCGTTATTTTGAAAGTACAAATATTTAAGCCACTTACAGAGATGTGAGTTTCTCATAGTTAATGAATATTGAAATGTTGATTTAAGAGAAATAAAGCCAAAAATGTTTGAGGGTTTACTAGCTAGCAGAATCTAAAACAGTATCAGAAAACTAATAGTTATTTATAGAGCTAGAGTGCTATTCATTGCTTTTCTTCCAAGATAACTATTCAAACCAGGTAAAGTAATAAAAAAGAAAGAGCTAGAAAATATAGGAACTAAAAGATGGGTTCAGGGACTCTTCTTAAAACAAACAACAATAGATGCTGGCAAGGATGCGGAGAAAAAGGAATGCTTCTGCACTGCTGGTGGGAATGCAAGCTAGTGGAACCTCTTTGGAAGACAGTGTGGTGATTTCTAAAAGAACTAAAAATTGACCTTCCATATGACCCAACAATTCCCCTATCGGGACTATACCCAGAGGAACTCAAATCATTCTACAAAAAAGATACCTGCACATGTATGTTTGTTGCAGCTCTATTCACAATAGTAAAAACAAGGAACCAACCATGTTGTCCACTGAAGCTGGACTGGATTTAAAAAATGTGGTACATATACACAATGGAATAGTATGCAACTATAAAGAAGGACAAACACATGGACTTCACAGTAACTTGGATAGATTTAGAGTCGATCATACTCAATGATCTATTACAGAAACAAAAAACAGAGTACCATATGTTCTCACTCATAAGCAGACCTTGAACAATTATAATACTACAAGAAAGGGATTGGCAGTAGTGGGAAACATTCAGGGGATGGGGGTGGGATTGGCAGTTGAGGGAAAACTACTAGGGGAGGGAGGGGCAAACTTCATCAACAAGGGTACCTGCATAATCAACGTTTGTGTACCTAACCTTGAATTGTACCCCACATCTTTATAATAAAAAAGGGAAAGTTATCCCTTTGATTCCTTAGGTTCAATTTACAGCAAATTGGCATTATTCTATTTGCTTTTAGAGATGGGGTCTCGCTATGTTGCCCAAACTGGTTTCCAACCCCTAGCTTCAAGAGGTCCTCCCACCTCAATCTCTCAAATATCTGGGACTACATGTGTATGCCACCACACCCAGCATACTCCTCCTTCCTCAAAACATTTTGACAAATATGCTCTTTATCATGCATTCAATTAAATCAATAACTGTGCCTAGAAAATTAGGTTACCAAGAAACCTAATCCCACACAACAAAGATTCAACTATATACCTTTTTTTCCCTATACATTAAAAAAGGTCACTGTTCTAAACAAATTATTTTCTTATTTTCTGCTGCATGATGTCCATGTATAAATGTTTCTGATTACAGAGTTACTTTTGTATTTGAGCACTGAAAATGTCAAAAAGGTACTAAGAAAAAAACACTCCCTCTTTAAAATTCTAAAATTTTCTTGGTGAAACTTTTGCTACTCATCATGAAAAATGAAACTTAAATATGTTACAGAAGTCAAAGAAATTCTAAATAATAGACTAAAAGCATTATATAATACTATGTGTCTAGACTGTAAATTGACACGAGGAAGCAGGGCGTCTGCCTGAATGGTTTGTAGCCCAACAGACAATGCTAGATGTAACTTGGATTAACTGTTTAGTGTCTCTGCTGATTGGCTGAAATTGATAGTACTTAGCCTAAATAAAAAGGAAGAATGCATTATCACAAAATGAGCCATTTGTGGGTGCACTTCACCTTAAATATCTATAGATGGTGCCAATATGACATTTAAAGTTCTAAAAATAACCTAAAATTCTAATAGACATGCTTAATTTTTTTTATCATCACTCTTCTGAAAAACTCATGTTATAATAAACTAAAATGATTTTAGTTCTCTACCACAGAGTCACAATTATGCTATTAAATTTCATGAGCTTCAGCCATCTTCTATATTAAGGACACAGAAATAGATTTTTGCAGGCTTGGCAAAAGAATTCCCAAAACCAGCAAACCCAAAAACCACCTTTACTAATTTAGTATATCTTTTCCCACACACAGACCAAAGTCAAAAAAAATTATTATATCTTATTTATATACAACCCAATAACAACAGACTTTAAATGAGGAGGAAACTTTAAAGACTAACCATCTCTTTTTTTAGATAAGGACATCGAATCCCAAAGTGATTACCATGTTTTCATCATTTCTCAGCTAATTTACAGCAGAAACAGAATTAGGACCCACATTCCTCTCTCTCTCTCTCCTCCCTTCCTCCCTTCCTCCCTTCCTCCCTTCCTCCCTCCTGTCTCTCTCTCTCTCTCTCTCTCTCTTTCTCTCTCTCTCTCTCTCTCTCTCTCTCTCTCTCTCTCTCTCTCTCTCTCTCTCTCATAGACATTTTAGGGAGGGTTCCTTAATTCTTCCTTCTTTAAAAACATCAAAGTCGTAACTTTCTGGCTTGGACAAATTTTTGTCAACACCTCAAGTGGTCCTTGAGTTCACTTTTAAAAATGAAAGAGCCAATCTGTTCCCAAATGGCTTCTATAATTATTTTCTTAAAAGAAGAAATACTTTTTAAGTCCATGTAGTAGAGAAGTCTATATTAGGATCTTGTTTTAATTGTGGTAATTTCTCTAACAAGTATACAGAATAGTTCAAATGTTATTAAACTCTTTATATTAAACAATCTGGCAGATGATACTTCCATCTCCATAATTAGAGCACATGGTAAGAAAAAAAAGAAAGAAAAAACATCATGTCTTATGCTGACACATTTTCACTCTTTCATCTGCTATGACAAACATAGTCTCACAAAGGGAAAAGACCCGAGTATTGATTCTTGTAGCAAATTTACTTCATACCATTATTTCTCAATCTCCACTGAAAGTAGATTAGAATTAGCTTCCCCTCTCAGAAGTTCAGTGGTTTTTAGCTACAGCCTGTTTTCTTGGAGGACTTCACACTACACTATTTCATTCAGGGAATTTTTTTTCCACTTTTTTCTTCAAAACCATGTACATATAATTAATTCCTTTATACACATAGAGAGAGAAAGAGAATTCTCCTCCATTAAAGAAATGAAATAAAATAAAACCTCATCAATTATTGATACTATATTAAAGGACTTTGATGTTAGTGGTTAGCCCTAAAAGATACAAAGTACTGTTCCAAACTGATTAACGTGACCAATTCTTAGATATTTTTAGAGATATGCACTTGTGTTTCAAATACACCCTATGCAACCCTTATTTGTTATGGTTACTTACCTAAGTGAAGGTTATTATGCTAAAAATAAAAGACACAGTTATCTTTGGACAGCATACTTTGTACATCTTGCCAAAAAGAATCTGTATAAGCTTGAAACATGAATTACTTTGAAGGTGATTTATGGATTTAATAACTGGCATTAGCTCAAAGTCATTAAAATAATTTCCAGCATAAATAGTTCTTATCTGGGGAGCTGGATAGTTTCACTTGAAAAAAATTATCTGTTGACTAAACTAATAATCTTCATTTTCACTCATCTTCTCCTTAGAGGAAATGGTTGCAGCAGTGTCTTTTTTAAGCTTTCATCAGCTTCCTTTGACCATATAAGCAAAACATGAGGGCAAAAACACTTCAGCAGCAAAGATAATGGTTTGCTGTAAACCCAGGAAAAAGAACAAAGCATTGCCATCTGTGTTGCAATCTTCCTTGAAGTAGTGTAGCCTCTTATCAGCTATAATAATGAGGCATGGAATGAGGCATGAAATTCTATTCTTATCTCTTTAGAAGTCAAGAATGAATGAAACTGAAATTCTATCCTTATTTCTTTAGAAATGATTACTATGTGTTTCATTAATGAGTGCTGTGTGTAAGCCTTTTTGGAAACACTTGCTAGATACTGCAAGTAATCCTTAAATAAAATATAAATTCTTCATCTTATAAAATTTAAATTATTTTTTCTGCTTTGACTATTAATAACTAGCAAGTATTTTTAATGACGATATTATTGATAAGAGGGCAGAGAAAAAGCACTCTTATTTGACTTCTGTCATCTATTACAAATTGTTAGTTCACAAAAAATGTTTAGGAAAGTAAATGGCCATTTAGAAAGTTATAGAGAGTAATTTGTCCCTACTGGCTGTAGAACAGGACTGGGTGTGTGCTGCAGCCATTTTGTATCTTTAAATCTATTTAAAAATATTATTATATTGTCTGTTGTTAGTTTTTGTTTTTATTTTTGTTTTCCTGAGTTAATCAAAAGTAAACTGAGTGAACTATGAATTGCTAAGGAACCGTTAGGTAACCTTTTTTATTTAAATCCAAGTATTCCTAGTTAAACTTGCTAAATTTTTGCAACTTGATATATAACTTAGAGGAATGAGATGCTGGAAAATTGGGAGAAAGTATTTTGGAACAGAAGTATGGTACTACTATGTGCTATAAAAATTTCTGTTTCCTCTTTAGCAAAGGAGATTTATGGAAATGAAAACAATGTTTCTCAAACTTCAATGAATATAGCAATCATCTGGGATGCTTTAATAGTCTAGACTCTAGACCTCCCACGTCCACTCAGATGCAATGAATCAGAGTATGGGTGGGATCAGGAAGTAATTTTGAGACAGATGGCCCAATGTTTAAAATTCTAATCCCTTACTTTTCTGCTGTTAAGACAGTTACAGAGACAGTTAATACCATTCTTAGCAGCCTAGTCCTGTAGTCCATGACCTGATCCCTATCAAATGTACCAAGGAGACCTAAAGGTTTCAACCCACACATACTGAATCAGATTAACCAGTGTTAAATTTCATGCACACACCTGTCTGCCTGTTTAGAACAGTTCTACCACTGGTTTAGAACAGATTGCCGAAGACTGAGGAGAATAACAACCTGAAATACTGTATGTAAAATCCCAGAAATACCTACCAATAAGATAAGAGTAAGAAATGTTCTAATGTGTGGGGACAAAAATAAAGGCAGGCAAAAGATAACTATCACCTAAAAATTAGTGGCATTGAAATATACCTAGTACGTTTTTCTTCAAAATATTTTAAAAAGTAATTACTTATTTCTGCTGACATGTAATACACACAGAAAAAAAGTGGACTTGAGTGTATTATTCACTGCATTGACATAAAGTGTACAAACCCATACAACCAGCCACCAGAACAGAAAATAGACAGTCACCAAAGGCCTTCATCATCCTCCCTTCCAGTTAGTACACCATCAATGGAAATGACTATCCTGACACTTATTTATTTATTTAAAGATGTGGGGTACGATTCAGGGATTATCCTGACATTTAAAAGAATAAATTTAGGTTTGCTGGTTTTCATACTTCATACATGAAATACATCACAAAATACCCCCCAGGAAATCTGCCCTCATTGTGCAGTACAGATTTGAATTCTGCTTAAATCTGGTAGCTGAGTGGACTATGACACTCAAAAATATACAATATTCATTTTTTTCATTAATCTTCTGTCCCTCGACATTATATTTGTGAAATCCATCTGTAATTGTTGCTAAAGATGTACATAATTCATTCACATTCTTACTCTGCAAACAGTCCACGCGTCTATTCGCCAATTCTATTGTTGAGTAACATTTTAGTAATTTACAGTTTTTTATTATTATAAAAAATGCTATGAACATTCTAGGATATGGATGCTAGAAAATATGTGTATAGATTATGTTAAATAAACCCAGAAGTTGAATTATTTTTTACTAGAATGTATGTTGTAGAGTTGTTGGACCATCTCACAGTTGCATCAACTGGGTGTGAAAGTTCATTTCCTCTGTGTTCACCAACATTTCCTTTTTAATTGTAATCATGCTAATGAATGTGAAGTATTATCATATCACATTCAGGGGTTATCTTTCTCTTATAAATAATGACTTAAGCATCTATTTATAAGCTTACTGGTCACTGGAACATTCTTATTCGTGAAGTCTCTTCATATCTTGTCCAATTTTCTATTGAGTCGTGTCTTTTTCTTATTAACTTATAGAGGTTCTTTATATATTCTTTTTATTGATATGTAATATCTGTATATAATTATGGGGTACCTATGTTATTTTTTCACATTACAGAATGTTAATTATCAAGTCAGAGTAGAACATTCATCACCTCAAATATGTATAACTTTTATGTGTTGGGAATATTTGTTTTCTCTTCTATTTTGAAATATACAGTTGCAAACTAGTTTACTTTGCTCTCTAACGTTTGAGCTTATTCTTTCCATTTAACTACATGTTTGTAACCATTAACAACACCTCTTTATCTTCCCTTCCCACAAACACACACACCCTCCCAAGCCTCTGGCATCTATCATTCTACTCTCTATGTTCATGAGATCAACTCTTTTAGCTTCTACATATGAGTACAAACATGCAATATTTGTCTCTGTGCCTGCCTTATTTCACTTTACATAATGACCTCTGGTTCCAGAATTTCATTATTTTTTATGGCTGAATAGTATTTCATTGTGTATATTTACCACAATTTTTGTGTCCATTCATAGACACAGGTTGATTCTATATCTTTGCTATTGTGAGTAGTGCTGCAATTAACATGGTGTGGGGATACAGGCATCCCTTTGCTATGATTCCTTTGTCTTTGCATAGATACTTAGTGGTGGGATTGCTGGATCATATCAGCAATCAGTTTTAGTATTTTGAGAAATCTCTATACTGTTTTCCATAACGGCTGAACTAATTTACATTCCCACCAACAGTGTATAAGTGTTGTTTCCTTTACTCTGGATCCTCACCTACATCTGTGTGTGTGTGTGTGTGTGTGTGTGTGTGTGTGTGTGTGTGTGTGTGTGTGTGTTTAACCATAGTTATTCTTATGGAGGCAAGATGATATCTCATTGTGGTTTTGATTCACATTTCCCTGATGATTAGTGATATTGAGCATTATTTCATATACTTGTTGGCCATTTATTTGTCTTTTTTTTCAATTCATGTCCTCTGCCCACTTTTTAATGGGATTATTAGTTTATTCCTTGCTGAGTTGTTTGTGTTCCTTGTATATTCTGGATATTAGTCTCTTGTTAGATCAGTAGTTTGCAAAAATTTTCTCCCATTCAACACATGGTCTGTTCAGTTTGTTGATTGTTTCCTGTGCTATACAGAACTTTTGGTCCAATATAATCACATTTCTCCATTTTTGTTTCTGTTGCCTGTGCTTTTGAGGTCATAGTCATAAAATCTTTGACTAGATCAATTGTTCTGAACTATTTCCTCCAGGTTTTCTTCTAGTAGTTTTATAGTTTGGGGTCTTATGTTTAAGTATTTAATCTATTTTGAGTCAATTTTGTATATGGTGAGAGTTAGCGGTCTAGGTTTATTTTTCTGCATATAGATATCCAGTTATCCCAATACCATTTACTGAAGTGAGTGTCCATGTTCTTGGTACCTTTGGCACCTTGGCACATTTGTTCAAAAACAGTTGGCCACAAATAAATGGATTTAGTTATAGGTCCTTTATTCTGTTCCACTGGCCTATGTGTCTGGTTTTATATTAAAACCATGCTGTTACTCCCTTTGTAATATGTCTTGAAATTAGGTAGTATGATGCTTCCTGTTTTAGTTTTTTGCTTAAGATCACTTCAGGTTCCAGGTGGATATGAAGGGTGGTTATCAGTGGGATTCTAGGGATGTGGAGATACAGGGACTACTGGGCCCCAGGAAAGGATGCAGTCTGGTGTGGGTTGGGTTCTCAAAATGGCACCATGATGCTACTGCTTAGGACTTGGCAGGAGGACCTGGCAGGAGCTTTTTCTCTAGAACAATGCTGTCTAGTGTTCTCTATAGAGTCAAAAGAGTTCATTTAGTCCCTCTACTCTCCCCTTTCCTACATTTTTTTTTTTTTTTTTTTTTTGCCTAAGCAAGAGACTTTTATTTTATTTTTTTCTAATACATATTATTTATTTTTAAATTGTGGGGTACAGTTAAGGGTTAGGTATACAAATATGCATTATGCAGGTACCCTTATTGATGAGGTGTGCCCCCCCGTCCCTAGACAGATATTGACTACCATTAATCCCACCATCCTTTCCCTCCCTGCACCCCATAGTTTCCTGCCACTGTCAATCCTTTTCTTATAGTATTACGATAGTTGTTCAAGGTCCACTTGTGAGTGAGAACATGTGATATTCAGATCTTTGTTTCTGTGAGAGATCAGTCAGTATTATAAACTCTAATTCTATCCAGATTGCTACGAAATTCATGATTTTTTTCTTTTTTATGGCTGCATAATATTCCATCATGTATATGTACCACATTTTTAAAATCTAGTCCTCTTTTGATGGATAGCATGATTGGTTCCAAGATCTTGCTATTGTGAACAATGCTGCGATAAACATATGTGTGCAGGTATCTTTTTTATAGAGTGATTTGAGTTCTTCAGGGTATATTCTCAGGAGGGGGATTGCAGGGTCATATGGAAGGTTGATTTTTGGAACTTTTAGGAAACGTCACACTGATTTCTGCAGAGGCTGCACTAGTTTGCACTCCCACCAACCATGTATAAGTAGTCCCTTTTCACCACATCCTCTCCAGCATCTGTTATTTTTTGAGTTATTGATAATGGCCATTCTGACTGGAGTTAGGTGGTATCTCAGTGTAGTTTTAATTTGCATTTCTTTGATGACTAGTGAGGTTGAACATTTCTTCATGTATCTGTTGGCCGCTCGTATGTCTTCTTTTTTTTTTTTTTTGAGTGGGAGTCTCACTCTGTGGCCCAGACTGGAGTGCAGTGGCCACTTCTGGCCACTGCAGCCTCGACCTACTGGGCTCCAGCAATCCTTCCACCTCAGCCTTCTGAGTAGCCAGAATTACAACCACGTGCTACCAAGCCCGGCTGATTTTTGATTTATTGTAGAGATGAGGTCTCGCCAAGTTGCCAAGGTGGGTCTCGAACCTGCAACCTCAGGCAATCCACTCACCTCAGCCTCCCAAAGGCACTGGATTACAGGCTGAGCCACTGAGCCCGGCTCATATGTCTTCTTTAGAGAAGTGTCTGTTCATGTCTTTTGCCCACTTTATAATGGGGTTGTTTGTTTTTTTCTTTTCAGCACGTTTGACTTCTTTATAGATCCTAGATGTTAGGCCTTTGCCAGACGTAGCGTTGGCAAATACTTTTTCCCAGTCTGTGGGCCATCTCCTTGCTCTCTTGATGGTTTCTTTGGCTTTGCTGAAGCTTGTCAGTTTAATGAGGTCCCACTTGTCTATCTTATCTCTTATGGCCCGTGCATTTCAGATTTTGCTCAGGAATTGGATGCCAGTTCCAACTTCCATAAGGGTGTGTCCTGCATTTTCTAAAGTTCTTATGGTTTGAGGTTTTACATTTAGGTCTCTGATCCATTTAGAGTAAGTGTTTGTGTATGGGGATAGATAGGGGTCTTGTTTGAATCTTCTGCATGTGGTCACCCAGGTTTCCCAGCACCATTTATTGAATAGATTGCCCTCTCCCCAGTGGTGGGTGTTGGAGGCTTTGTCAAAGATGAGTTGGTTGAGAAATTGAGGTTTTGCTTCTGGAATCTCAATTCTATTCCACTGGAATAGAACCTGTTCTTGTACCCATACCTAGTTGTTTTGATTATTGTAGCTTTATAGTAAAGTCTAAAGTCTGGTAGTGTGATACCTCCTGCTTTGTTCTTTTTGCTGAGGATTGTTCTAGCTATTCTTGGTCATTTGTGTTTCCATATGAATTCCTGTATTTTTTTTCTAGATCTGAAAAGAATGTTGCTGGTAATTTGATGGATATTGCATTAAATCTGTAGATTGTCTTAGGTAAGATGGACATCTTCACAATGTTGATTCTTCCATGAAGCATGGGATATTTTTCCACTTGTTTGTGTCATCTTTGATTTCTTTGAGCAGTGTTTTGTAATTTTCATTGTAGTGGTCTTTCACGTCTCTGGCTGAACCTTTTTTTATTGACTTAAGTTAGTCCAGATATATTCTCACAAGGGGAATTGCTGGGTCATTATGGAAGGTCAATTTCTAGTTCTTTTAGGAAACACCACACTGTTGTCCATAGAGGATGAATTAGTTTGCATTTCCACCAATAGTGTAGAAGTGTTCCCCTTTCTCCACATCCTCGCCAGCATTTATTGTCTTTTGTTTTATTAATGATAGCCATTCTTACTGGAGTTAGGTGGTTTATCAATGTGTTTTTGATTTGCATTTCTCTGATGATTAATGAGGCTGAGCATTTTTAAATGTGTCTGTTGGCTGCTTGTTTGTCTTCTTTTGTGAAGTGTCTTTGCATGTCTTTTGCCCACTTTTTAAGGGGACTGTTTGTTTTTTTTTCCTTTAAGCATGTTTGAGTTCTTTGTAGATCCTGGATCTTAGGTCTTCATTAAATCACTCTACAAAAAAAGATATCTGCACATGCATGTTTATTGCAGCACTATTTACAGTAGCAAAAACATGGAAATAACCATGCTGCCCATTGAAACTGGACTGGATTTTTTAAAAAAGTGGTACATATACACAGTGGAATATTATGGAGCCACAAAGAAGAACAAAATTATGAACTTCACAGCAACTAACTTGAATGGATTTAGGACCTATAATACTCAACGGTTTATCCCAGAAAAAAAGAACTGAGCATGAACATGTTCTCACTCATAAACAGATCCTGAACATTTCCCATAATACTATTAGAAAGGGATTGGCAGCCAGGCTTGGTGGCTCAGCCTGTAATCCCGTGCCTTTGGGAAGCTGAGGTGAGTGAATTGCCTGAGCCCGTGGGTTCGAGACCTGCCTGGGTAGCGAGACCTCATCTCTACAATAAATCAAAAAAAATCAGCCAGGCATGGTAGCGCATGCCTGTAATTCCGGCTACTCGGAAGGCTGAGGCGGAAGGATCGCCGGAGCCCGGCAGGTCGAGGCTACGGTGGCTGGGAGTGGCCGCTGCACTCCAGTCTGGGCGACAGAGTGAGACTCCAACTCAAAAAAAAGAAAGAAAGAAAGAAAAGAAAGGGATTGGCAGTAGCTGGAAATTGCCAGGGAAGGGGACACACATAACATCAATAAAGGTACCTTATCTTAAACCAGGCAAAGTGAGGACCAAAGGGAGGCCCAAACTTTACCTGTACGATGACCACTTGTATACCTAATCTTGAATTGCACCTCATATCTTTAAAATGAAATAAATTTTTAAAATAGAAAAAAAAATTTATTGACATAATAATTGTACATATTTATGGAGTACATAGTGATGTTGTAATACACATAATGTATTGTGATCAGATCAGGGTAATGAGCATATTCATCTCAGATAGTTATCATTTCTTTGGAAACATTCAGTGTCCTCCTTCTAGCTATATGAAATTATATGATATACTATTGTTTATTAAAGTAGTTATCTTATAGTACTATAAAATAACAGAAGTTATTTTTCATATCTAGCTGTAATTTTGTACCCTTTCTTGATTTATTTTAAAAATTGATTCGATTTTCTAAATCCTAATCTATGAAAGAGTACTTTTCAAACCGGATGTCTTTTACCTAATAATCTTAATGAATTTTATCTTATTTAATTATTAGAATTGATAGACCACTAAGTAGAACATGAAACCATTAATGAATTGCAATATTTTATAGTGTTTCAAGTTAAAATACTTTCCATCAAGCTTACCAGTAGAATCAATATGTGGCCAGTTGCTTCTATTCAGTAGGGTTATGGCTAGATTTACTCCAAGAGACAAATGTCATCAGTTAAATGAATAAGAAGCCTGCCTTACAAGGAGTGTTTGGGAAAGCTTATTATAGTTAGTCTTACTATTATGAATTGAATATATTATATGTATACACATGGAAGTCCAGTTCTCAAAAGTTACTTTCTTCCTATTAAAGCTGTATTTTAAAAACTATGCTGCAACCATGTGCTCTGGCACCTTGATAAGTCCACAGTTAAATTAGTAGTCCATCACTACAAAATAAAGTTCTTGTAGCTCTGTGAAACAATCACACAAACACACACACATATGCACAAATCCCACATGCTTTTGTCAGTCATAGAATTCCTTATTTAAACACATTAACATCATAACCACAAAAAAGTGCTTAGCAGTCTTAGAGCAAAATATACATATTTTTGTGACCTTGAAGTATGCAAGAAAACCTTAAATAAATTAGGTAGCATAAAATTTAAAAATTGATTATATTAAAATTAAGAATGTCTGTTTGTCCAAAGATGACATAATTTGATTAAGAGACAAGTTCTGGACTGGAGGGAAACACTCATACTCCATATATATGACAAAAGACTTCTGACTAGAATATGTAAAGAAGGGGGCTGTAAGACAGCAAACTAGAGTCATCTGACCCCTCCTCCACAAAGAAGAACCAAAATAGCAAGTAGATAATCAAACACTGAACAGAGCATCTAAAAGAGGAACATTGTTGAGAAGTGACAATAAGAACCTGAGGCACAAAAGGGGTATGAAGTGAGGCAGCCGGCTCAGTCAAATCCCTGAACATGTCCACTTACTGTCAAAGTTTGGTAGGGGACTATCAATCAGCACTCCAGGGGATCACCTAGGTCCAAAGCATATTCTCTGCTGACCCCATTGTGTAACAACAGTGCTATTTCTTCCTGTTTACAAGTCAATTTCCCCTGCCAGTTTACTGAGAAATAAGACACCTTATGTTACCAAAGTGACAGGGTAACAGTCATAGCTAAAAGTTTAAGGAGATTGATTATGTCTTCCCTGGTGAAAGAATCCTCTCTCTCTCTCTTAGAACCAAAATTTCTAGAACCTCATAATCTAGAGTTTCAGTGACAGAAAGTACAAATTTCCCAAGTGGTCCACTGAGATGATGGTCAGAGGGTCCACCTTTATTTCTATCATTGGTTCCAATATCTATGTATTCTGCCTACTGAGAACACGTCATTGATTGTGAATATATCTGCATATAAGAGAATGACATCTTAATTTTGTAAGGTATCATCTCTAAAATAATATATCAACTATAACTTCAGAAAGCATTTCTAGGATCTGTAAGTGAGCATGATTATTTTTGGAGTGATAGAAATGTTCTAAATTCTATTATGGTCAGAGTTGCACAATCTATAAACATACTAAAATTTGTTAAATTGTACACTTAAAATGAGTAAGCTTAACAGTATGCAAATTAGATCTCAATAAAATTTTTAAGACAGTCCCATCACTCTATCTGGTCATCAACTTCTCTACAGCATAGTATCAGGTAGTGATCCTAGCTAAAACCCCACAGGCTGGAAAGACAAACCAGAATAAGTGTTCATGTCTGTCAAGATGAATATTTCCTTTTCCAGGATACAAGGAATCCAATATACTAAGTTGCCCCAAGTGGCTGATAAGTCTCCTAGAAATACGGTGCCATACTGGGAACTCACTACTGGTCTCTGTTCTTAGCAGGTTGAATATTCAGCAATAGTAAGACCAATATGAGTCTTGGTAAGACGGAGTCTGTGTTGTTGAGCCCATGCATAGCTCCCCTCCCTGTTGCCATGATCATGCTGTTCATGTATTGCATTGTGCCAGCACTTGATTGGTCCATGAAGACACAGGTTAATCTACTTTATTCTATAGCGCTTCTTCCATGGTGGATGATGAGTACCAGCATTTGATACAAAGAACTTCACAATTTACACCCAAGCTCTCTTAGTTTTCTTAGGTCTGTCCACATGCTTCCAGCTCAAACCTTATCCAGCCTTTCTTCTTGCATGCCCATGGCCAGTCAGCCAAACTATTCACCACTGTCTATGAGTTCGCATATATTTTACCTCAGTTTTTGTTCATTGGAAGGATTTCCCATGCCCCTACTGTTTTTCAGGGTAATGTGTAATGCACCAAGTGTAATGTGTAATGCACCGAGTAACCATGTAATGAATAAATCCATTCAAAAATCAAGCTTCATCTTTTCCTCCTCTCAGCAGTCATAGAATTCTTTAACACCTAAGAAGCTACAATAGTTAATTGAGAAAAAGGTATCAGTGGAACAGCAATGGATTTCATGGAAGGTTGGACCACCCATTCATTTATTTTGTGACCCCAGCCCTGTTCATAACTGATTCTACTTCCATCTCACAATGAATTGCTGCTGATTTAGTGGATCTAATGGAAACCAGAGCCTGATGGGAGGTTCTGGTCATAAGGTCATTTGGTGTCTCATTGTCAGGAGCTCTGTGTCTACTAGGGTCCAGCAACACAGCCATAACTACTTTCTGAATGGTGTATAACTCTCTACTGCAGAAACACAGCTCTGCTCCAGAACCTGGGACAAATTACAATTATCTTACTGGAGCTAGCCATCAACCCCACACAGCATCTTTTCCTATCACTGATACCTCTGATAGCACAAGGTCTGGAAAGTCATATGGCCCATGCATCACAGCTGCTGGCCCTTTAGCCTGGACCTGGCACAGAGCACTTGTTTTCCTTGAGTCCCATTCAAAGTTGTCCTCAGTAAAACCATCTAGCAGTATTTCCAAATGTGAAATACTTGCTGCCTTCAAATAAATGCATAACCTTTATTTGAAGTCCCATTGTTGTACAGTTATATGTAGCTGGACTATATTAAGCTAACGGGACACTTCCCTTTCATTATCTCCAATCCAGAAACTAAGCCACCCACAACAGGGAGGCTGAGTTGCAAAGGAGAGAAAGATGTGTGTGTGCAACCTGGCATGTGTGTGTCTGAGTGTCTCACCTATCAAGAATTATCACTGAATTTGGATTTAGTTGGAATCTTAAAGGGTAATATGATCAAATACTTCATTTTGGAGATGGTGGATTAGATCCAAAAAACTTCAAATGTCTACTCCGAAGTCACCCAGTTAGCTTGTGGCTGAAATGAACAGAATTTAGGTTCTTAGGTTCCAGATAACCATCAGGGCTTCTGCAGGTTTCATCCTTTCATTAGTGAAGTTTTAGCAAATAGCATGGTGAAAAAAATCTTCTTTGAATTGACATTGGGTTTCAGGATGATCTGTTTTCTTCTGTCTTGCTTTAACACACTCCTCAATATCCCCAGCCTATTTATTCATTAGAGCCCTCCTCAGGTATTAGTGCCTCCGTTTTCCTCCTTTTCTAGATCAGCCCTGTGAAGCAACCACCTGCTGAGCCACCTCCAGCAAGTCTAACCCCCTCTTGCAGTGGCAGTTCCTACCGGCTCCCCACTTTGTTCTGGTCTAAGCCCATGATGCTGTTTGGATTCACAGCTGCTACTCTGTCAGGGCAGTAAGACATATGAAGTATTCATTGATATACTTCTTTTTCCTAACATCTGTCTTTCTGTGACCCCTTACCAATTTGGGAAACCAGACAAGAGGGCACTCATTGTTTGAGAAGTGTCAATGGGTAAATTAGAAAGCAAAAAAAAAAAAAACAAACAAAATCTAAAGGTTTTTAAAATAAAACCCCAAATACTCAAGGAAATTTTGGAAAGATGACCTAAATAAGATTCTTTATTTTTAGCACCAGCTCTGAATTATCTGTCTCTACCCAATTTAAAAAAAACTGTTTGGTTTCCACAGGAAGCCAGAAGGAAATTAAGCTATGGGCTCTGAGGAACTCCCTATGGAAGACAGTGGGCAATATTCCTCATGGACTCCACCCCCTAGTGACTCAGTGAACACCTTAAGAAGAATTTTGAAACCTTGGAATGAGGATCACAAAACTATAGACCCTTGACATCATTTAACCTATAATGATCTATGGGTGGGTTCACTCACCCAGTAAGTGGCTGAGTCTTTGCTTCCCTTGAGACTAAGCAGGTGTGAGGAGATCAGGGACTAGAGGAGATTCCTCAGCAGAATCTTTGCCATTGTGAAGATCACTTTACCTTTTACCTCTCACCCCTTGTAGGACCCCTAATGCTTATAGTTCACTAACCTAAAAACCAACAAAAAAAATAGCAATCCAATGAGTGCGCTAGCAACCATAGTGTGCTAGAGTTAGAGTCAACAGGAGGCCTGGCTAGCCCCTAGATCTGCCAAAGGAGACAGGTGACACTGCCTCAGAAAAACCATTCAAGCACTTGAGGAGATTCAAGTACCAAACCCCTAGAGAAGCCAACAATCGCAGGCTGGACCTGCTAGAGCATGGCACAGAATGCCCCTGAATGGATGGGACACAGCAGTACCTTTGTCCTGTATTCAGGTATAGGACAATTCTTAAAAAGGGAAAGAAGAAAGAGAGAGAAAGAAAGAGGGAGGAAGGGAGGAAAGTTAGGATGAAAGAAATAAAAACAAGTACCTCAGTCATCATACTAAACATGCACTTATCTGTCACTAAAAACAAAAGACCATCAGAATGTATCAAAACCTAAATCTGACTACAAGCTATATACCAAAATAAAGCATTTAATTCTCAGTTAATTTTTATATGGATAAAAAAATGGGGACAGATATTATGAGGTAAATTTTTAAAATAGGGAAGCTGGCATGTTTATATTAATATCAGTTATGGTATCTTTTTATTTTTATTGTGTCCTTAAAGTGTTAAAAAAATCGTTTCAGAAAATAGTATGAGTGGGTATCAATTTTTTATTTCACACTTGCTGCAAGGAGGAAGACCTAAAACAAGCCAATTAAAATGTTTCTGAATTGGTACATTTACTTTTTTAAAAAGGAATGGTTAAATACTCACAGCAAGATACGAATTTTTAAAAAAAGCAACATAAAGGAAAAGAACATATGGTTGATGATAATTAGACTACTGGTGGACAGTCAGTTGTGTCAGTCAGTGATTAGTTTTGCAAGAAAAAAATCTTAATCTTATTAAAATTTTTCAGGCTATTGCACAAACATTTTGTCAGAAATACACATTTATTTTCAGAAAGATATCTTGAATTACTTTATGTGGCCCAGGTATTGCATGACTTTTTCTTTTATAAATATTAAAAGAAATAATCAGTAAAAAAAAGAAAGAAATCAGCTAATAAATGGCAAATGCAATTTGTCTTAAATTTGTATGGACCATAAATCAAAAAGTGTGTATATACTGTTTTTAAAAAGAAAACTTTCCAGTGATTAACTTTAATATACTTTTCTAAAACTGAGCCAACCTAGCAGAAAACAAAATTAAGTAAGTCATGAGGAATATAATAATCAATAAACATGATTTAATATAGAGACTTTTTCAACCTTTGGACAGAGAATATGCATTTTTATATATTCATGGGGTATTTATAAAATAATCATATACACCCATAAAAATGAAAATCTTTAATTGAGATCTAATATAAAAGATCAGGGAGGATGTTTATCAAACTGCTGTATTTTGCCTTCTACAACAATCCGCACTCTAACAGATTAAGATTCCAGGAGCTAAAGAGAAGGAAGAATGTTAGAGAAGAAACAAGAGACTTAAGAATTTTATTTGTTTCCAAACTCTGCAAAGCTCCAGCAACCAAACTGGAAGTGAGACCAGGCAGGGTTAGTACTCAGTAATGGGTGTGGTGTGTCCTGGTGAGGAGTTAGTTGACCTGTATGCTCAACAGTGCATCTGGAAATCTGGAGTTGACAGCCTCACTAGTGTCATTAGCTCCAGATGACATGAAAGTCAGAGAAATGAGACAGGTGCAAAGAGTGTTGGTCAGAGAATGGGCCCCAGTGATTCCAAGTATTTGCAACAGATGACCCTGGAACTATGGGAAATAATTTTAAAGTTGGTTGAAAAAAGAAAAAAAAGCAAGATCTTCAGGAATCTTTCTGATGGGAGAAGAGGATTCTAAAGCAAAGGATGAGAGAGAAGTGGACTGCCTGGCCGGGGGTTGCTGGATTTCATAGTACGGAAGAAAACATTGAGGAACAGTGAAAGTAGTTGCTTTCCAAAGGATACCAGCACAGAATCAAGACAGATCAAGGCTGATAAATGAGTAACCCCCTTTCCCTGATATCTTACTGATATTTGAGTAAGACTCCCTCTTACCACAAACACTGCCAAGAAAGAATACCAACCCTAGGGAAAGAAGATAGAAGAAGAAGTAGTCCTAAGTTTCACTGAGTTTTCAAGATGACAAAATAGAGAAATCACTGAATTTAAAAATTTATATTTCCATCAATGTTTTCACATTAGACAGAGTACAATCTCAGAACCAGAAATAAAATAGAAAGAAATGTTTAAGTTACAACTTATATACCTGAAATTATGACTTATAAAATTCTACCAACAACACCAGGTTTTTACAAGACTTTTCACCCTGACCCTAGATGTTCATGGTTTATTGTGTCATGCAATTTTACCTGTATTCTAAAGATCGATATATTTAAATCCAGTAATATACAAGTAGAATTTCAAAAAAGAAAAATTGTTCTTTAGCATGAAAGTATTTCAATATTAAAATAAGTACTGAAAGAGGACTGTATTCCTTTTAATTTTCTGCTCCTGTTTCCTTGAGCAATGACTCTCATCCTCACATACTCCAGAGGGCTTCCAAAGTCCAAATCAGGGTGGAAAAAAAGCCATATGTCATGCGAGTTAATTTTTTTTTTAATAATTAATCAGTATTTTTTTTATGGTTTTGTGGGGTACAGTTAAGGGTTAGGTGTACAATTACGTTTCATTCAGACACCCTGTTGATAAGAGCTGTTTTCCCAGCCCCAGACAGATATTTGCTACTGTTAATCCCATCCCCTTCCTCCCCATAATTTCCCAGTACTGTCAGTCATTTTCTTATAGTATTACATTGGATGTTCAAGGTCCATTATATGAGTGAGAACATGTGATATTCAGATCTTTGTTTCTGTGAGAGGTCACTCAGTACTATAGACTCTAGTTCCATCCAGGTTGCTGCGAAATTCATGATTTTGTTCTTTTTTATGGCTGCGTAGTATTCCATCGTGTATATGTACCACATTTTTTTAATCCAGTCCTCTTTTGATGGGCAGCATGGTTGTTTCCAGGTTCTTGCTATTGTCGACA